>NC_051861.1:109308782-109388782 GCF_015732765.1 Culex quinquefasciatus
GAGATTTTTAATGACTCCGGCTGGGAACTGCAGATGCGATTTTTTCCTCATCAGAATGTCATGTGTCCAGTGCTGGGGGAAGTGAAGCTGCTGTGATGTCTGGAATATTTATTAAAAAGCCCTCTTGCAATCAAGAAAACCGGGGACTTAATGAAACCGCTCCAACTGTGAATGTTTATTGCACATGCGAAATTCATCACAGCAAAAACTAATTTCGAAACGATTCTGACAAACTGTTATTGTCTTGCTTCTTAATTGGATTCAAATTTCCTCACCGACAACAGTATAATGTTCCATGACTAGAAACGCACAACACACACACATTATTAGGAAATATTTCCACGTAGCCCGCGTTGTACCAGCGATATTTATCTCTTTATCCGCATGATGAACTAAGCGACAGAGGAAAAACCCCGCGATGATGTCAGAGATTTTCCCTCCATTTTCCCTAGTCATGAGCGAAAATCCTTCGGAATTCATTACAAAATTCACCCCGGCGCGAGGACAGGCTAACAAGTCTCGATTTCTGCCCATCAGCCAGCTAGCTTCTGAAGTCTGAGCCAGCATTTTACGGTTGACGGTTTTCTGCTACGCTGCTGCCACTGCCGGCGTCGACGGTCGGATGTTCCGAGGGGCTTTTCCTTCCTGCCTTGCTTCTGGTCTGGTCTGTCGTTGGTGCGCAAACGAGTATTGAATTTCAAAAGGGCAAAGGCCAAAGACGCGAATTGTGGTGTAAGTGAGGGAAAAGCGGTAAAATGATTTGAGATTTTTGCAACAAATGTTTATTTAAGGATTTACAGAAAGGAAGTTCAGTTAATTGAACTAACTATTGGACATAAATTCGTGATTTCAAAATCTGCAAAGTTTTGAATTTAAATTATAGAAAACATTTATCTATTAAACTTTCAAATTGTTTGCTAGATTCTATTCGAAACAAGCGTTTAGAAAATAAAGTTTACATTCCAAATGCCAGTTTGATCAGGAATGTTTGATTAATCCTGCTAACTGATTTTGTTTAGCTCACAAATGTAATTTTGAATGATTTTGATTTGAACCAATTTTGGAAACGAGAAAAAAAGTGAAAAAAAAATATTTTTTTTGCTTTCTTTCATTACTACATTGGAACATCTTGACAATTTATAGTATTTATTTTATACTAATTTTTAAGGGTTAGTGAAATTTCACGATTTCACGGACAGTGTAAAATCCGCGAAATTCGGATTTTTCCGCGAAATCCTGTGAAATTTTATGTTTGTGAGAAACTGTAACGATATTTCTCAAAATAATTTATCAAACTCAAAAAGGAATAAAATTGATCTTATGAACTACTTTAGAATTAAGCAACTTTATACCCTTGTTGAATTACTAATATCGGGTTAGTGAATTTTTGACGATTGCGCGGATGGAACGATATTCGTGAAATTGATTAATTTTCTCAAATCTTTTTTTAAATAACAAAATGATAAATATGTCAACCAAGACAATTTAAGTAAATTTTGTTAGTTTTAAATTTTTTTATATGAATAATTTTTTTATAAACTAACAAAATTTAGTAATATTTTCATTCCTTGTAATAACATTGTAATGTTATTTTATTTGAAAGGCATAATTTTAAAAGATATTCATGGAATCAAGCTTTGTTTTATTCAAAATAAATTGAAGAGTATTTTTTATCTTTGTAATCACCTTTTGAAAAGAATTCAGTTTTTTTCTTAGTTCTGTTTAATTTTAACAATATTTGATTATTTGGGTGTATGATTCCCGTGAATGTTGAAAAATACTTCTATTGTTTTTTTGTTCTCATTTGGAATAAAAATTTAGATTACGTTACAAATTATATTATTTTTGCCTATTGATTTAAAATTTAGTTTCTTAAATTTGAGTTGAAAACCTTAAACATTATTTTTAATGGGCTGAATGAAAATTCAAATTAAAGATTGTCAAATCTTGCTTTGATATGAAATTAAATAAAATGTAAAATGATAAAACCGAAGCAAAGCATCGAAAACTTTTCCATATGGGACCACCCTAACGAATTGCCCGCTGAATCTGTCTCTGCCCTTAGAATTGACCCAAATCGATTTATATGATAATTTTACAGGGAAAATAAAAATGTGACCAAAAATCGATTTTTCGACAATTTGGTTCAATTCTGAGGGCAGAATTCTTATATTTTGTCTCGGTTTTAGTTTCCATTAATTCTGGATTTATATATTTTTTTCCAGAATTCCGGAAATCTCAAAAACTTTTTCACTTGAAAAAAACCTATTTTTTAATATTTTTTTTGTCACAACAAATTAATGTTTAAGTTGTGTGTTTTTATTTTATTATTTGATATGTTTTCACGATGTGTTTTTTAGAACAAACTAATGATATAAAATTCGGTATGTCTGATATTTGGCACCGTGAAGGAAGGGCTTTCGACGTATACCGAAATATTTCGTCGGGGGTCTAGAGCGCAACTTTTTTTTTGAAGATTATTTTTCGATTTTATGGGATATTTGTTCAAAAAACTTAATTAATTAGAGTAAAAAGTAAGCATTTTCGTGCTTTCACATGTTCTACAACTTTGTTCTGCGTTGTCATGGCCTACTTTTGGTGAAATTTGGTTTTGATAGTTAAGAGATAGAGCTTTAGTTTCTTCGGCAAAGTTGCAGGGCAAAAATTTTCCACAAACTTTGTCGAAGACGCCGAACCTTTTTCATAAATCCCTGCAAAAAAAACCAGTTTTATGACTAAAACTTTGTTGAACTTTGATTTTAAGCGATTACAATGTTAAGAAGAGTTGTTAGTAATATCAAAACAAACAACTTTGTCGAAGACGCCAAATTAAAAGGAGCTATATGTGATGAGTAATGGTAAGATTTCGTGATAATTTAGCTAGTTTGCGAGCTCGGTATACAAAGCCTTAGGCAAATTTGGGCAAAAATCCATACAACAGGCTTCAAGTATGACTGTTCCACTAAAAAATGTTGGGTAATCAATCGTCCGAAGGTTTACGGTTATAGATTTCCGAGCACATTAATTTATTTTATTTTTGATGACTATTTTAATGCATTTAGAACACTTTTAAGGCACATAAGCCATTTTTGCAATTTAGTCGGACACACGAGGCGTGTAGGCCAGACTCTTGTGAAAATTTTGATGTACAGGAAGTCTATTTTTGAAACCTATTGGCTAATAAATAATATGAATGTTTGAAATAAATTAATGTCTTTGCAAGACTAACGTTATGACGTTGACTACATGTCTAGATTCGCCGATTAGCTTTTCTTGAAAGGTGTTTTCAAAGATATTTCCAAAATACATCAAAATTTTCACAAGAGTTGTAGAATATTATTACACTCTAAAAAATATCCCTGCAAAGTCAGAAAAAACACGTAATTTTAAACCTCAAATGTTTACATTATGACTTTTGGACAATATAAAAAGCATTTATTGATATTGTAAGTGTTAATTTATATAGTTTTTGCCATTATTTTCATTATTCTGTAGATAGATGAGTCCAAAAACATCAAAAAATGCATTTTTAATTAAATTTTCTACAAAAAGCGTGGTCGGGGCAAAATGCACCGCTGTGAAGCTCCTTTGTAAAAACAGCGGTGTCATCTAGTGGTGACTAGCGAAAACTGGGTTTCCCCGGTGCATTTTGTCCCGTTGTTGTAGTGCATTTTGCCCCAATGTTGCGGTGCATATTGTCCCGCATGGTTGTTTGAAGTGAATCAAACATGTTTTTAGAACTTTGATATTTTCGAACAATTTTATGGTTTTTATAAACTTTTTTCATATGGATGACTAAGAATAATGGTTGTTTTGGAACATTGAAAAAAATCTTCCACAGTAATGCTGTAATGATTGAGAAATCACTGTTTTCCCTTAGGGGTGCATATTACCCCCTCTCCCCCTACATAAAATTCCTTGGATTCGTGATCTGCGACAAAAGTTTCCCCTTAGGACAAAGTTTCACGCAAATCGAAGAGGGGTCGGGGCAACTTTTCCCGATTTCGTGTGAGTTGGTAGAGAATTAGCCAAAAATATTTTTGATATTTTTCTAAAAAATATATCTCTGATCCCAGATATTGTATAGATTCTCTGAAAAAATAGAAATAAAAGAAAATACTCAGGCAATTTTTTTCAAGAAGATTTTTGATCATTATTGTTATTTAGTTAGCATTTCTTCAGCTCTCCCAATTTTTCTCGATTTTATGTTTTTCATAAAACTGGTTAGCTATTAATATTTTTCAAATTTTGAAAAATGTGTACTTCCAAAGTAGACCATGCATGTAAATTAAATGAAGTTTTTAAAATAGATATTTTCTCTCACTTAAAATGAACTGCTCAGCTTTGAATATCTGAATTACACAGTCTATAAAAAATGTGGCCAAATTTCCTTCAAGCTAAACGTATTGATTTAACTAGAAATTTTAGGTTACTTAAAAGAAAGCAAGACAAACTGTTTAGTTTTCTACATTTATGCAATTTTTAATGAATTTGTAAATGTTGATAAATACCAATCAATTCAACATGAAAAAATAACAATTTCTCCTCTCAAAATCTGCCGAAACATCCACCGAGAGTTCCCCAAACTCCACAGCTTACTTCGATTCCAAAAATCCCGCCTCACACACACGCACCAGACGGCGAAACAGGGCAACAAGAAAATGTTTATGCAAATCTGGGTTCATCCTGATGATGGTGGTATCACACGCAGCAGCAGCATCCAACACTTGCCTTTTCCTCGGGAGGAAAATTCCAAATGGAGGGGAGGGGGAAAATTCGCGAAGAAAATCTCACGCGCTGCCAGCAGACATACTGCAGAGCAGATCCTCCCAGACAATAGGTTTTGTAGGATATGAATTGAATACATTTTTTTTCGGTTGGGGTAAGTGGGAAAATGTTTATTTTCAAAGTGAATCGGATCAGCATTCGCCAAACTACCCCAAGTGACTATTTTTTGGTTGTTTGAGCGGATGTGACGCCGCAACAATTTAGCTCATTCGGAAAATTGATATTTTATCTCGCCATTTTTGGAGGGGTGATTTTCCGGGTGCGAAAACGCGGGTTGACCTTTTTAACGTTTTTTTTTGTTAATATTTGTGGGTTACATTTTTGACCAGCAGAAAAGTGGCTTTCGAAAAGAGAGTTAAAGTTAACATAGAATTAAATAGAACAAGTAGTGTATATTGGCACGAATCAACCAAGAACACAAATACAAACTTGAGCCAACATTCCTAAAAGGCGAAACGTGTTTATTGTTCTTAATTGGATCATTTCGACGCGAAACACGTGATTCGTACGTGGCCCGTTTCTGCGTTTGAGCAAGATTGTTTCACTTCACTCTCATTTGGGTGATAGTATGAAAAATGAACGCAAATGTGATTTCATCTGGCAAAATGGGCTGATGTTGTGGCTCCATTTTGGGACGTGCCTTGGTAGGTTTTATTAGGTCAAATGTGACCGTTTTACTGATTGCTTGAAACTGCAGAAGAAAACGCAATTTTGTAGTTAAACTAATTGAGTAGGTTCAAGTTTCTTGAATTTCTATTATTTTTTTCAGATATTTTTATTTGTTTGCTTGACACTCTTCAAAAAATCCTTAAAATCCATGTTACTCAAAGAAATTCCAGTTGAAAAGCACCTCTCCCTCCTTTCAAGATTTCGCAAAGCTTGTCTCCCAGTCAAGGAAAATCGTGAGTGACTAGCACATAAATCAAAGCCTTTGTACCGGAAAGGGGATGAGGAAGGTCGTTTTTTAGTGGCACCTACTAACACACTAGCGAACAAAACTCCACGCTCCAAGTCCCAGTCCCGCAGTCACTAGTTGGAGCAGCAGCAGCCATAAAACACATCACTCAAAGCAAGTGTGGGCCAGTCGGCAGTCTTCCCTCTCGGAGGAGTAGCAGCAGCAGCACATCACCACATAATTTAATTGGATCGTTTCCCTCCGGGTGGGCTGGCTGGGAAATCTTCCCACCCTTTGTGTCACCACCACAGCCACCACCCTCTTGGATTTTCTTGGGCAGTTCTCCTGTGCTTTGGTGACGCACTCGATCTGGTCTGAGAGGGGGGGAATACTTGAAAATCACGGAAATCGGACGATTTTGCACGGAATGGTTAAGTGATTGTGAAATTTGATAATAAAATCCAAACAGAAACAAACAAATCTTAAATATAATGTTTGACTGGCCATATTTGCCCAAATGTTCAAAATGCATTTTCTGCAAGTTTATAAATCGAGTTTGAAAATTTGAAAAAAAAATCGCCTTAGGGGGGGGGGGGGGGGTAGCCTTCACTTTTGGGGCAATGACTGTCAATGATGGTACAGAATTCAGGGTCCAGAAATAGTAAATTGAAATGAAAATATAATCACTACATGTAAAATGCTTCTACAAATAACACAAAAACCCTTTTTTATTGAAACATTCTGAATCAAGATTTGAATGATTTTCTAAAACAAACATGGCTGCCAAATGGCAAATATAATATCATTTGCTTTAAATAATTTAGCAGAGATCTCACCACTATAAATTGCAAATTATATTGATTTAACATCAATCGATAATTAGGTAACAGAAACCCCAAATTTGGTGCCGATTGGACCATCCTACTATTATTGGCGATTTTCCAAAAAAACTTTTTTTACTCATTGCAACTTTTAAATAAATAAAAAAAACTTTCTTCAGGTTGCATTTTATTGAAAATTGTCTATGGAATTTGATAGAAACAATTTTTAACTCTTGAATGCACTCCAATATTGTTTTTTACACATATAGTTTTAAAATGTCGTTTTGACCTATTCTCCATTTTCATTTTTTTTTACTTTTCAAAATCTTGTTTTCCGGACAATTTACATAATTACATAAAAATGAAGAGAAACAGCGATTTTACTGAAAATAGTTTGATTTTTCGAACGAAATAGGCAGAGCTGTTAATAGCGAGCAAATTATGAACATGTTCATGGCCTACTAAGACATCACGTTTCCACTGTCATTGTCATTTGGTAATTTATGGTTCAATGGTTCATTAAACTTTAAAGTTTTCATTGATTTTTATATAAAATTGTCCAGTGAACACGATGATGAAAAGCAGAAAAAAATCGGAAATGAGGAATGCGTCATAACCACATTTAAAAACTAAAAGTGTAAAAAATGACAGTGGGGTAGATTTTATTTTTATCGAATTTTATTGACAATCTCCTGTAGAATGAAACCTAAAAAAAATTTTAATTTTTGGAAAATCTATAAAAATAAAGGGATGATCCAATCGGAACCAAACTTGAAATTTTGTTTATTATCGATTGATGAAAGTTTCCTCCAAGTTTGGTCCAAATCGGTGAATATCGAGTCCAAAAGTATACTCAGTTGACGTGAAATTATCCATATCTTTAGTATTAATTTAATTATTTTGCAAAGATGTATTTTCTAATGTTTTAGCTTCATTATTTGATGATCTTTTTTCACAAATTTATAAATTTTATTTTTAAAACTTTTAATTGATTTTCTAAAAAACTTGCCAATTGGGTTTTTTTAGTTCTGCTGCAAAAACATTCATTACTTGAAACTGTACTGGACAATTGTCTAAAAATTCCGAAAATTCAGTCCGCTTTTTTATTCAAAAAAACTCATGAATCCTCCCATTTAACGTATTCGTCGTTAATTTTTTTTTTAATTTAAAAGTAAGAAATTTGGGCTGCCAATTTTGAGTTTTTTCGCACAAATTTTGCATTTTCTTAGAGATTTTTTTTTTATTTGGATGAAACTTAAACCATACATTCCAAATGTCATAAAAAAAAACACCTAAAATCATATGTTTTTCCATAATTTTTTTATAAGGGCCTGCAATTTTCAAACGATAATCTGTATCTTGAGAAAAAAGATTTTATGATCGATGTGGTGTTTTTTTGGCACTTGAGTTATGCATGGTGCAAAATCTGGTACAAAAGTGGAAAATTTGGAAAAATGTATTTTTTAGGAATACCTTAAAATTTTAACATGCATCGTTTTGAAATCTGTTTCTTAATTCAAATCAAATTAACAATAGCAAATTACTTGACATTTATTTTTGTTAAAGTTTTAACTTTCTTGTAAGCATTTTCGGACGTTTTTCCAGTTTTTTTTTAAATAAAATTTTAGTTTACAAAAATATTTTGTATTTTCAGCTGAAAAAAAATCCTACAATTTTCAATTGTTGTGATGAGTTTGAATTTTGTTAAAAGTCTGTTATTTTTCAGTGGAACCAGTGGAGTTTTTTTTAAAGGGTCCAATAGACCCAATTTCCAGATTTTGCTTTTTGGGTGTTTTTGAAACCGCCTGGAGTCAGGGGTATTAAAAACACCCAAAAAGCAAAAACTGAAAATTTGGTTTATTGGACCTTTAAAAAAAAACTCCAGAATTGGTTCAATTTTCAATGTTTAAAAATGAAACTATAGTGAAATTTTATGCTCATCATAAAAATATTTATTCTTAAATTCGAAGTATTAGAATCAAGACTGACCAGATAAAAACGGTAAAGTAACTGAAATCACCATGTTTTTGACATTTTAAATTGTTGGGCTCGATTTTTAAATTACAAGACTATTTTTAATAAAAAAGAGCAGATTTTTTTTTTAAATTTAAAATCAAACTAGTCACTATATCTCGAGTTGGAAATTGAGGGCTCATAAGATGGCACTGAGGAAAACCAATATTCAAATATTTATTTAATGTGGGCTGTATATATTTCAGCAACCAGCTGTCTGATCAACAAAGGTAAAGAATAAAAATTGAATGCAATTTTCGCAGCATTTCGAATAAAAGTGTTGTTGGGTTGCTTTTCCTTCATGAATTGTTTTCAAATTGCAATAAAGCGCAAAAATCTCGAAAAAGTATGCATTAAAATATCTAAATCATCTATAAACATCTGCAAAGCAATACAAAAATGCATCAAAACATAATTTTTGACAAAAAACTGTTTTTTTGATTTTTCTTCCAATTTTTTTTTCTTCCAAAAAGATGCATTTTTTAGTCCCCTAAACATGTAAGAAAATTGGGAAAATTGAAAAATAACGTTTTTGGGAATTCAACTTTTAGTAATATAGAATCAATTAAAAAAAATTCATTAGAAATTGATGGTTTTTATCTGAGAGCAGTCACCACAATAAAAAATCTGTAGTTAAATTTCAATCAGTCAAAATCTTCTAAATTCTAAATTGAAAGAAATTAAAAATAAGATCATTTCAAGCCTTCCGTGCCCTCTAACAATCCCCCAAAAGATTCAAGTCTTCTTCCTTGCGTGTGTCTCTTCTTCGTCTTGCTGTTCCCACCTTTTATCATCCCAGAGATTGAACAATTTCCCTCACACTCCCAATCTCTCTTGCCAATTTCACAGGAAGACGACACTCACTGGACGCACCACGGCACCACACCACGGAGAGGACATAAATTCCGATAAGACAATTGCCAGGCGTTGATCCCGCGGGAGGTCCCCCCCCCCCCTGGTGAAGGCCTCCAACTTCCAAAAACGTGGCCAAGTGATTTACTGGGGCAATCGCGTAAGTACTGTCTCCCTGGAGGGTGAGAAATAAAAAGAAGTGGACGCAGTGAGCGATGAGAAGTGAGAATTCAAGTTTAAATTAAGCGCTTAAATTTGAAAATTTCGTGAAAAGTGTAGGAAAACCACAACTCCACAACTTTTTAGGGGTCAACCAAAAAATATAAATTTAATCCCAGTTGAAAGTGTCTGAGCCGCAGTCTGAGTGTCGTCTCAAAGTTGAGTGAGTGAGTTTTCGCGGGAAAAAATCGTGGAGTTAAAAGTTTTCTGGAGAATTGCAAAAAGGTGAAATAAAAAAAAAGGAGGAGACTAGAGTAAGCCATCATGAACACGTCACTCAGAATTAGCTTATCGTCGGTGGCACTGCTGGTGCTGGCCGTCTGGCTCAATCTGGTTGGAGGTAAGTACAAAGAGTTAGAAAGTGTTTTTTTTTTATCGGATGACAGGTATAGTTTAAGCAAGTGAGAGGAAGTATGATTTAGACACAATTTATTTAAAATAAAAACTCAACTCAATTACTTTAATGGACGTGCAATTCTTAAGGGCACAATTTTAAACTGAAACAAAATGTTTTGGAAATTCTTTAAAATTAAGATCTTTTTATTTCCTTTTTTCTAAAAATGCAACAACAAAAAAGCCGTTTAGGAAAATATGCCTAATGGGATTAGCATGGAATTAGAGTTATAGTTGCAAATCAAGTAAAAATAAACATTGCTTACATGTTTGGCCTGTAAGAGATTCAATTTTATTTCCATTAATTTTGCAAATTCTAACGACCTATTTAAAAAAAAAAATTATTGCATACATTTTACAAGAAGCCTTCTTGCCAAGCAAGTTTTTCTAGAAATCAGTTGAACTCGTTTTAAAGTTGCTGTTATCGAATGTTAAATGCTAGTGTGCCATTATTGAGTACCCGATGGAAGTATTATTATGTTTAAATTGGGATGAACATAAAGAAGATATTTGGCATCATAATCAACAATATTTGAAATTCTGGATGATAAGCAAGTATTTTCTGATCACTTTGGTGTTTTTTAAATAAATATTGAAGGTTCAACATTTTGGTACATTTTTTGTACAACGTTTCAGTGGAACAAAGTTCTATTGAATTTATTTAATTAATTTAAATATTTTGACGGAACTGTCAAAGCAACGCTCTTAACTTTTTTTTCAGTGATTCTCTTAATTGGTGCCAAACAATGTATTTTAAAAACTATAAATACTTAAAAAAATGATTTTAAAAATATCTCAATGTTGATTTCGTTGAAAATTTTTTTCCTCTCGGCTTCTTACTCTAAATTCGAATAATAATAATTACAATCAGCGTACATTTATCATACAGAGTATCGCTTCAAGATATATTTTTTCTCCAAGGTCAGTATTTGGTCTGTCTTTTGTGTTTTTGCTAAACTGTTAAATTTTATAAATTTTAGCTTTTCAGTTTTTATATTTTGCTTATTACACAGAAAAAAAAATCATGGTAATATTACATCTGGGAAGGGGTACATCTTTTATGTCAGAAAAAAGTGTAATTTTACCTCTGGAAATGTGTAATTTTACAACTTTTCTGGTGTAATGTCACTTTTTCAGTCTAAATGGAGGTAAAATTACATCATAAAAGAGGTAATATTCAACCTTTCAAAATTACAGCTTCCTAATTTACATTATTTTTTTCTGTGTATATGCACTTTCAATATGAGCAATACTCTGAGATTTCGGTCTTGCGATTTTTTTTGTATTTTTTAATCCGACTGAAACTTTTTTGGTGCCTTCGGTATGCCCAAAGAAGCCATTTTGCATCATTAGTTCGTTCATATAATTTTCCATACAAATTTGGCAGCTGTCCATACAAAAATGATATGTGAAAATTCAAAAATCTGTATCTTTTGAAGGAATTTTTTGATCGATTTGGTGTCTTCGGCAAAGTTGTAGGTATGGATATGGACTACACTGAAAAAATGATACACGGTTAAAAAAAATTGGTGATTTTTTATTTAACTTTTTGTAACTAAAACTTGATTTGAGCAATTCTCTACCAAAACCGGAAATGGATTTTATTTGTATTTTTTTATTTGGCTCAAACTTTGTGGGGCCTTCCCTATGACCAAATAAGCTATTTTGTGTCATTGGTTCACCCATACAAGTCTCCATGCAATTTTGGCTGCTGTCCATACAAAAATGGTATGTAAATATTCAAACAACTGTAACAGTTGAATGAATTTTCTGATCAATTTGGTGTCTTCGGCAAAGTTGTAGGTATTGTTGAGGACTTTGGAGAAAAAATAGGTACACGGAAAAAAAAATTGCAGATTTTTTTATCAACTTATTTTTTACTGAAACTCAATTTCCCAAAATACGTATTTTTTGATTTTCGAGATTTTTTGATATGTTTTAGGGGAAAAAAATCCGCAACTTTTGAGCCATAGAGAAACATGGTCAAAATCTGCCGCCGAGTTATGAATTTTTGAAAAAATAGTGATTTTTGAAAAACATCAAAGTTTCATGCATAAACAAGTTTGACATTATTTTTTAATGCAAAATTGAATTTGCAATCGAAAGTACTCTACAGATTTTTTGATAAAGAGCTCCGTTTTCAAGATATAGCCACCAAAGTTTGATTTTAGCGAAATATTTGCAGTTTTTCAATTTTTAAAAATAGTGACCATGAGTGACCATTTCTAAAAATATTTTTTTTGAAAAGTTCAGAAAATTTGCTATAAAATTGTCCAAGAGACATTGAAGATTGGACCTCGGGTTGCTGAGATAGAGCCGCTTTAAGAAAAAGAAGCACGAAAATTGAAGTTTTCTAAGTCTCATCAAAACAACCCACCGTTTTCTAGTGACGATATCTCAGCAACTAATGGTCCGATTTTCAATGTTAACACATGAAATATTCGTGAAATTTTCCGATCTATTCGAAAAAAAATATTTTGAAATTTTTTAAATCAAGACTAGCATTTTAAATGGGCGTGATTTACAATGTTTGGCCCTTTTTTTTATTTTTTGAATCAAAACAGATTTTTTTCAAAAAGTCGAAATATTGGTCGCAAATATTTTTCAACTTCAGTTTTCGATGTAAAATCAAATTTGCAATCAAAAAGTACTCAAGTGATTTATTGATAAAGTGCACCGTTTTCAAGTTATAGTCATTTTTAAGTAACTTTTTTGAAAATAGTCACAGTTTTTCATTTTTTTAAATTTGTGCCCATGTTTGCCCACATTTGAAAAATATATTTTTGAAAAGCTGAGAAAATTTTCTATATTTTGCTCTATTGAACTTTGTTGATACGACACTCAGTTGCTGAGATATTGCCATGCAAAGATTAACAAACTGGAAAAATGATGTTTTCTAGGTCTCACCCAAACAACCCACAATTTTCTAATGTCGATATCTCAGCAACTAATGGTCCGATTTACAATGTTAAATTATGAAACATTCGTGAAATTTTCCGATCTTTTCGAAAAAATTTTTTTTTTCAAAAATTTAAATTCAAGACTAACATTTCAAAAGGGCGTAATATTGAATGTTTGGCCCGTTTGAAATGTTAGTCTTGGTTTTAATTTTTTGAAAATATTTGTTTCGAAAAAATCGGAAAATTTCACGAATATTTCATAATTTATTGGTCCTTGATTTTTTTTCTAACCGATTTGAAGAGGGCACCTCGCAACATAAAATTTGGAAATATTGGCAACGGCCTTATTTAAAAAGAAAACATTTGATAAAAAGTAAATCATTTAATTTTCAATAATGTCACGACACTGCGGCGTCACACTCTGGTGACAGTGTTCAAACTGCCTACACTTTCCACCAACTAACAGTTGCGTAATTTCTAGGCAGTTTCCGCTGCAGAAGGAAGCACTCTCTTCTTCAACTCCAGTGAATATGTCACCAGCAGCTTCAGCTTCAGCTCATGTGACACGTGACGGAAATCTCCGCAAAGCCTGCTGCAACCTTGTCACTGCATTTCACGCCTGCTGCAACTTGCAACTTAATTATGGAAAAAAGGGGGTCGACGCTATTTTTGGGCTTATTTTAAACTAAATTTAGGGAAAATAGTTTTTTCAAGTTTTCATTCAGTGTCGCTGAAATTGTTGCTTCTCTGGCTTTTAATGAGACCTTCTCGAGAAACACATCACACAGTCAGTGGATCTTCCGGATAAAGAGGACGAGCTGGGTTGGGCAAACAGTGGAAAATTGCTATGATTAATAATGTCCATCTCGAGGAGAGGGAGCTCGTTTTTCACTGGCCCCTTTCATGTGGCCACTAAATTGCAGTGTGGAGAAGCTGAAGGTGAGCAGCAAAAAAAGAAGGAAAAATGAGGAAAACCTCCGAAGGTACCATCCTTACTCCGCCCACACCACCACAGGAATGACAAGAGTATTAATTTTCCCCCGTTCTTACTTTCCTGCTTGTCTACGTGTGTGAACTGAGTCAGTAGTGGACGATGTGTAGCAGATGCTGTTTGATGCTGAAACGAACGAGGTTCGTTTTACTCGAAAATTATAAGCTCAAATTTTCCACTTCGCTGCAGTAGCTGAATGTCACTCGTCTGAGGAAGAGTGGAAAAGTAGCGGATAAGATTAATGTTTTTCTAGGTTATGTCAACGTTTTTAGAAACATTATCTTTTACGAAATAAATTCAAATATTCAAAAACAACAAGATTAAAGAAAACTTTTTACGACTCCAAATTCGACAAACACAGTCAATTGTATCCAGCCAGACTGCGCAACTGGTGGTGTCCATTAAAATTCCTAACCCTGCATCCTTTCAAAAAGAACCAACTCCACTCAATCCGGAAGCGCTTAACTAACCCACTTTGCCACCGGAGACCAATCGAAATCAAATCACCGAACTCCGGGGCCCCCCTTTCAGTCTGTTTCGAACAATCGCAATTTCATCAGTTCAACCCCGACCAGGGCCAGAACAAACAGAATAATTTAATAAACCGATGAAATATTTCTGCCTCATCAACACACACGCTCACACGTACTCCGTGCACGCACACATACACCCCCTCACGCACCATCGCTAGATAAATGTCGAGGTTTTCTGGTTTGAATTTACTGGCTCCAGCGAAAAAGGGTTGAAACTCAATCAGGCTCGAAATGCTCGCCAATAGATGGAGCGATTTCACCCCTGACTGTAGGCAGCCAGCGCAGCAATGCAACACATGGAATTCCGAACCCGGAAATGGTCGCCCCCTCCCTCAGGAATGAGCCGGGATTTGCGTTTGTGTTTACTTTCGTGTTGGATTCCTCCAATGATGTGCACGGACGTCAGGATGTCAGGGTTGGTAGATTTGCTGGGAGTGTATCAAGTCGGAAATTCAGTGCGGCTTTAGTTGGGAGAGTAAATATAAACGCGGTGTTAATATTAATTCGATGAAGTTGTTTAACTATAGGATAACATTGACCGGAAGGGGTAAATTAGCGAACTCATTGTTTTCAACCGGGGATGGGGATTGATGTGAAGTGGAAATTCGAAGCTTTGCCATTATTCAGAATATAATAAAGTTTATTTTCGGCCAGAACATTGAAAAATCTAAATTTGAAATGCTGTGGAATCATTCTAAGAAATCAAGCGACTCTATTAGGCAAATAACACAACTTAACAATATTGAAGTTGATGTCAGAAAACGCTTCAGTTTCATCAAGGTATGGTAGATTTGGGCTCCCTGAACACGCTCCACTCGACAGAATTTAAATTCCATGATTCCAAAGCATTTAGATACAAATCTATAATTTTATTTATTGGCAGAAAATTCACTAGTCAATTCTTTCGATTCGGGATAAAGCAACATGATACATCTCAAAATGGATTTAAATGTCATCCCTTTGTCCTAAATCTGTGATAAGTTTTCAAAAGGTAAGAACCATTGATAAACAATGCCTAAGCTGTATTTAAAAAAAACAGCTCAGTATTTTTCCTCAAAGTCAAATAAATGCAGGGTGGCGAGCTGAAATTGATTTTCCGATTAGTGCCTTGTTGAGGGATTTTTTGGAAAATGTGGTTTTTGCTAAACTCGACCAAAAAGCAATTTGCTAGACCCCTCTAACTTGGCTAGGACCACCCTAAACACAATACAAATAATATCTGGTCTAATCATGTTGACCGTGTAACCCCTACGACAATTTTAAGCCAAATCGGAGAACATAATGACTTAACGAAAATCTCACTTTTAAGGCCCTGTCAAAATCAGGGGGCTACACTACAGGCAGCTCGACCGCAGCCATCGCCAGCTGTCAAGTCCGGCACCAGAACAACAGGGAACTGTCATTTACGGCACCAAAACAAGGCCATAACAAAAGAACAGCTGTTCATTACGGAACCAAAGCCAATCAACTGCGCACTGTAAAAAAGTTCAAAAGCTTGTGGCATAAAATTTAAAAAAAACTGATTATTTGTTTCATGTAAAATTATCGCGCAATTCAAGTTTAAAAGTAAGTGTAAGTTTTTGAGGTTTTTTTTCTCAACTACTAAAGTTGGGATCCTATAGAACACATCTGGTCGATGACCTCATTTAAAGTTTTTTTTTTAAGTTTTATCACATGAAATATTTAATTGAAGTACTGTGTATTTTGACTTTTACGACAGTAAATCGGAATATGTATGTTATGAAAAAATAAATAAATATAAATTTAAAAAAATGTTTTTACTGTGCGCAGTTTGCGCGTGATATTAATCTCAACCCCCAAGATGGCTGCTTTAAGCATCCCTCTGGTCCAAATACAGCGACCAAAACGTGACGGTTTCATTTTACCACAGGGCACCTGCTCTGTCAGCTGCAGGTAAAAGAGATAGTTTGTCTAGTAAGCAAAGTTGTCGTGATTGTTCAACTATGGGTTTTCTGGACAATGTTTACCTTTAACGCAGTTTCTTTCTAATGAACTTAAAAATTAACTTTTTTTGTCAAAATAACGAGAAAAATTTAAAAAAAGATTATTTGTTGAGATAGGGTTTTAGGAGCCAATTATAAATTAATTTGTCCCTTCCTAATTTTGGAAGCTGTTCTCATAAAAATGGTATGTAAATATTCTAAAATCTTTATCTCAGGAACCCGAACAGACGGTAATAACTAAATTCAGGCCATTTCAATAACAAAAACTGTTAAAATAACAGAAAGTGTTATGGAATATTCATCTAAAATCAATTTTTGCATAAGAGTTCAATAACAGTTTATGTTATCATAACACAATTTGTTATTGGTCTGATATTGTTTGAAAACCAAAACAACTTTGAAAGAACATTTTTTGTTATGGAAGAATAACTCTAATTATTATTAGGATGATCGGATTAGTTGTTAAAATAACAAAAAATAATAACAAAGATTTGTTCGAAGAATAACTTAAAATGTTATTAGTCTGTTATTACAATAACAATTCAATAACAAAAAAATCATAACGGCGAATAACAAATCTTGTTATAAATAACACAAAATTGTTATTGGCCTAGTATTTTCCAATATAAAAAAATGTTATTCCCACGTTATTTCCGTCTGCTCGGGAAGGGATTTTCTGATCGATATCGTGTCTTCGGCAAAGTTGTAGGAATTGGTTAGGAAAATTCAAAAGATACAGTCTAAAAAATCAGCTAAGTTTTTTGATAATTTCATTTAGAAAAAATGAAGTTCACATTATTATTATCACAGTTATTTATTTGTCTTAGAAAGCCTGAAATGGACAAAAATATTTAAAGGCATAGTTTTCAGAGAATTGAATTAAATATTGAAAATTAGTTTTTTTATCCAAGAATCATGTTTTCTTGCATATTTCAATTTGTAGGAGAAAATAACCATGTTTTTTTTTGGGTAAAAACACCGTTTTCAAGTCCAAGAGTTCTGATTGCTCCAAAAAGACTCATTCACTCGCGATCACCAATCGAACGTGACGGAAAGCTGCTCTGACCATTTCCTACCGTTTGTCACTGCCCCAAATTCGCTACTGAACACTCTCTACACTCACTACACTCTCTTTGCTCTCCCACTCACTCCAATCGGGTATGTCTAAGAGAGATCGATTGCGCTATGTCACTCAACGCTGACTCGAAAATAGCTTGCGGTTATTTATTAATCTTCTTAAAATCAATGCTATCATTTTTTTTTTGCAATTTTGTTGATATCACAACTTCAAGAGAGCATTTTTCACCATTCCAAATATTAATTGACGGAAAACTGTGTTAGTGCAGGCCGCGTTAGCGCCTCGCTGGTATTTTGATAGATTCTCTCCTCTCTGAACATATTCGTTTGTGACTCGGGTCAATGCACAGTAGCCTGTCCCATTTTGAGGTCATGTCGAGGAATTTCAGGTGCTCACTTCTTAAATGATAGATTATGATGTTAGGAACAATGTTTTCTTAGACAAGAAAAAATAATAAAATACTTTCTCGCACCCCCTAGTCGATTTACTGAAAAAAGTCACTTTTTTGAACAAATTTTCTAAAATCGCTTGGAATCAATACAAAAACTGTTTCGATCAGGTGTGTATTATCTTCAAACGATAGGTTTTTGTCCATAGATTAAGATGCACTATCAATATTGGACCAAAATTTAAGTTTTTGGACTCTCCCAGGCGGATTTGTGTCGAAAAAATCGCATTTTTTCGAAACTTTTTTCAGAAATGTTCATTTAATTTAGGGTAGCCTATTTTTCCCAGTAAAACCAATACATGCAGCTTGTAGGAAATTTCATGGCGAACATTTTTCCCTCTGAGAAAATGCAATTTCGACAATCCAGAGCCGAGATATTTTAGTTTTAGTGAGGAAAAAAGTGCCAATTTTCAAAATTTCTCAGAATTCAGAAGCAAGGCCTACTAATTACACGATGTAGCAAGCATATGTCTCAAATGTCAGGTATCCCGATCAGACGGAAATAACTTGGCAAGGTCAGTTTTTGATATTGTGAGAAGATCGAAATATGTTATTGGGATGATCGGATTAGTTGTTAAAATAACAAAAATCAATAACAAAGATTTGTTCGAAGAATAACTTAAACTGTTATTATGTTGTTATTGCAATAACAAACCAATAACGCAGAAGGAATCATGAAGGAATAACAAGATTTGTTATTTTGTGCGGAGAGGTGGAGCAGCATAATAACAAAAATTGTTATTGAACTGGTATGTCTCCATAACAAAAAAAGTTATTGTTTATTTGTAATTTGCAAATAAACCTGCAGTTGCCATAACTCCTCTGTACTAGTCAGGGCTGCAGAGTCGGGTACCTCCAAGCGACTTTGAATCCATACTTTGAAGATAACTCCGACTCTGGATGCAGGATATGACGTCAACGACGACTTCAGCTCTCCAAAAATACCCGACTTCACAGATTCCGACTCCAAGTAAAAATTGCTGAAAATTTGCTGAATCCGATGCAGTCTCCGAGGTCTCACTCCAGCTCGAACTTCAACGTCAGTTCCGACTTCCTGGCTCTGTAAAAATAATAACAGTTTTTGTTATTTACACTTCAAAAATTCTCAATAAATAAATCAATTCCGTTACGGAATATAACAAAATTTGAAAAAAATAAACTCTCAAAAGTTTATTTTATAGGTATAATTTTAGCTTGAAACCCCATTTCATGGTGAAATAAATGACCCCGATGAAATTGGTCAAAATTATTTCATAGTTCTAGCCAATTTCAGTAGAATCCCTTAGGGGGTATATCAAATAATTAAAAAAATCAACTTTTAAAATTTCAACTTTTTAGAATAATTATAGCTTAAGGACCCCATTTCATGGCCAAAATAATGACCCTGAAAAAATTGGTCAAAATTATCCCATAGTTCTAACCATTTTAAACAAAGTCCTTTAGGGGTTATATCAAATAATTAAAAAAGTCAACTTTCAAAATTTCAACTTTTCAGAATAATTTTAGCTTAAGGACCCCATTTCATGGCCAAAATAATGATCCCGACGAAATTGGTCAAAATTATTTAATAGTTCTAGCCAATTTCAGTAGAATCCCTTAGGGGGTATATCAAATAATTAAAAAAATCAACTTTCAAAATTTCAACTTTTTAGAATAATTTTAGCTTAAGGACCCCATTTCATGGCCAAAATAATGACCCCGACGAAATTGATCAAAATTATCCCAAAGATCTAAACATATTTAACAAAATAAAAAATAATAACAGATTTTGTTATGGACACTTAGAAACTTTTCCATTTGTGCGATTTATGGTAATTTTATTTCTAAGTCAGTAAACCGAACGAATAACAAATTTTGTTATCAGGAGGGTTTTTGAAATGTATAACATTTCCTCTTATTAGCGTGTTATTAAACATTTTCAATATAATATCACTCCAATACCAAATTTTGTTATTTTATCAGAAACTGTTATTATTTTTTCTTCTTGAAGTTGAACTTCAGGATAAAATAATAACACTTTTTGTAATTTTAACAGGATTTGTTATTGAAATATTATTAATTTTGTTATTACCGTCTGCCCGGGATGCTTTGTTATAGTAATTTTGGCCGCTGAATCCGAATCTGAAATCAAATTTCGTGTAAACAGTGATGTTTTGGAGCTACACCCTTTTGGAATGTTATTTGCGTATTTTTGTAAATATTGCTCGGTTTGTTCTAGAGGTCGTATCGAGGTGCTCCGATTTGGATGAAACTTTCAGCGTTTGTTTGTCTATACATGAGATGAACTCATGCCAAATATGAGCCCTCTACGACAAAGGGAAGTGGGGTAAAACGGGCATTGAAGTTTGAGGTCCAAAAAATATAAAACATCTAAAAATTGCTCGCATTTTAGTAAAACTTCATCAATTCCAACTCTCTTAGATGCATTCGAAAGGTCTTTTGAAGCACTTCAAAATGAGCCATAGACATCCAGGATTGGTTTAACTTTTTCTCATAGCTTTTGCAAATTACTGTTAAAAATGTTTTTTTTTTAAACCTCAATTTTTTTTTTTGCAATAGCCTCCAATACCCATACTATTTTAGTTCAAAAGTTAGGGAATTTCATGGACTATAAGCATACGGTAATAACTTTTTGGCCAATCGCAGTTTTTCTCATAGTTTTTCGATTTTTCTATAACAAACATTTTACAACGTTAGTTATTGTCCTGTAGGCATCCAAAGCGGCACTTTTCAGTCTCACTTTTGTCATATTCGAAATCCTCGGAAAATTCAAACTTCAATGCCCGTTTTACCCCACTTCCCTTTGTCGTAGAGGGCTCATATTTGGCATGAGTTCATCTCATGTATAGACAAACAAACGCTGAAAGTTTCATCCAAATCGGAGCACCTCGATACGACCTCTAGAACAAACCGAGCAATATTTACAAAAACACGCAAATAACATTCCAAAAGGGTGTAGCTCCAAAACATCACTGTTTACACGAAATTTAATTTCAGATTCGGATTCAGCGGCCAAAATTACTATAACAAAGCATA
Organism: Culex quinquefasciatus; assembly: GCF_015732765.1. Taxonomy (NCBI): domain Eukaryota; kingdom Metazoa; phylum Arthropoda; class Insecta; order Diptera; family Culicidae; genus Culex; species Culex quinquefasciatus. Next base: position 109,329,714 of record NC_051861.1, read on the forward strand.
CCTGACATTTGAGACATATGCTTGCTACATCGTGTAATTAGTAGGCCTTGCTTCTGAATTCTGAGAAATTTTGAAAATTGGCACTTTTTTCCTCACTAAAACTAAAATATCTCGGCTCTGGATTGTCGAAATTGCATTTTCTCAGAGGGAAAAATGTTCGCCATGAAATTTCCTACAAGCTGCATGTATTGGTTTTACTGGGAAAAATAGGCTACCCTAAATTAAATGAACATTTCTGAAAAAAGTTTCGAAAAAATGCGATTTTTTCGACACAAATCCGCCTGGGAGAGTCCAAAACTTAAATTTTGGTCCAATATTGATAGTGCATCTTAATCTATGGACAAAAACCTATCGTTTGAAGATAATACACACCTGATCGAAACAGTTTTTGTATTGATTCCAAGCGATTTTAGAAAATTTGTTCAAAAAGGTGACTTTTTTCAGTAAATCGACTAGGGGGTGCGAGAAAGTATTTTATTATTTTTTCTTGTCTAAGAAAACATTGTTCCTAACATCATAATCTATCATTTAAGAAGTGAGCACCTGAAATTCCTCGACATGACCTCAAAATGGGACAGGCTAATGCACAGTGGTCCAGATCGCAAAATTAAGTTGATGTCTTCTGAAGAGTTGTTGCAAATGAAAAAAGTAGAGAGCCTATATGGAGAGGCGAAATGACACTCTCAGGGTTCCAATCGAACTGTCAAATCGGGGTTCCAATCGAGCAACAAGATCATGCAAGAACAAGGTTGGAATTAATTTAAAATATTTTTGGCAAAAAAAAACGAGATTTATAACAATTACAAGTATTGTAAAACTGTTGTTGATAATAATCTGGTAGTTTTTATTATGTTTGTGCTTGTTCGCTATAAGAAAAGTGCCAGCTCGAAAGAAAAACTACAAGTTTTTCAAACCTTAAATTTGAATGGCTTTGGGTGTTTGAAATTTCTCCCAGAACATTTCATTTCCCTATGTAGGTCCCTAGAAAAAAGGAACTTTTGGCAAGATTTGAAATAAGGGTGGGATTAGGGTGATTTTGAAAATCTAGTTTTTTAGGTTTTTTTTTTTTGAGATTTTTTGTCTTCTAGAAAGTTGTTGGGCTCCAAGCAACTTTGTTCAAGACACCAAAATTTTATCTCTTTTTAAATTTTAGCTCTTAAAATGGCTGTAACATTTGATTGACCTGTCAAAAAAATAAAAATGTGTGTTTTCTAGAGCTCAAAAAGTGCATGCAATATCCCTTTTCTCTAAAACATAACCCAGAATTGCCACATTCAAAAAACTGATTTTAGTCCTAGAAGGCGTATATTACCAATTAAAATTTTGGTGTCTTCGACAAAGTTGCTTGGATTGGCAAGCCCAACAACTTTCTAGAAGACAAAAAGTACCAAAAATATTCCTGAAAAGTTTTATTTTTTAAATCACCCTAATCGTGAACTACCTAACTTAAGACCAAGCTAAAAGTTGCCCCTTCTCATTTGCAACAACTCTTCTGAGCTCTAAAATTTCGCAATTTTTCGAAAAATCAATTTTAATTTAATTTTGCAATCTGAACCACTGTGCAATGGACGGAGTAGACAAAGAAATTCAAGGAAGCATTTGTATCGCTGTGTGAAGCGATTGGCCAAGGCACGGGCAGCTAGCTGGTCGTGTTCGTTCGCGAATGGTTGCGCGCTACAGTTGACAAAGATTCGATCGGTGATGGGTGAGTGATTTCTGATCTTTGAGCCGAAAATCAGGACCCTTGATTATACCAAATTGGGGGTTAATTATAAAAAGTATATTCTTGCAATTCCGCTGTGAAACTGACAACTTATCCTGCCCTTCTAGAGAAAGGAATAGTAGGCTACTATTCCCTACAAAAATAACAGAATGAAAAATTAATGCCTTTCAATACCAGTGCTGAAAAGTAGAACTTTTCAGCACTGAAGTTGGTGCTGAAAAGTTGGACTTTTCAACACTTGTATCGAAAATTAACATTTTTCAATATATTTTTTGCAATTCCGTCGTGAAACTATTTACTTTTCCTGTCATTCTTGAACGACGAAATAGCCTACTTTTCTGTACCAAAAATAACAGAATCGAATAACAACACTTTTCAAAATAAATGCTGAAAAGTTCTACTTTTTAGCACTCAAATGGATGCTAAAAGTTGAACTTTTCAGCACTTGTTTCGAAAAGTAACACTTTTCAACATTTTTTTGATTTAATCGATTTATTGACAAAATACATGAAAATTTGACATAAAATTTCACTCAGCGTGTATTTTTTGGAATTGCAAAAAATGTTGTATGGAACTCGTTGCAAAACTTGTTTTTTTCAGCACTCTTCGTATTTATCCAACTCGGTGAACCTCGTTGGATAAATGTACGACTCGTGCTGAAAAAATCCTCTTTTTGCAACTTGTTGCATAAACTACTATTTTGTTACAAACGGATTACAAACGGTGTTAAAATTTTGAAAGAAATGTTATCCAAAAGATTGTAAAATTTCACGGAGATTTCTCAATTGAAAAATAAAGATTAATGGGAAATCACGTTGAATTTAGTTTTTCTTAAATATTTTTTTTCAATGTTCACTTGGTTTATGTTTTTGAGAATTTAAAGATTTTATGAATATTATTGTTTTCTTTTTAATGAGTTTTGGAACATTGCTGTAAATTTTGCAAATCAAATATTAAAAGTAATCAACCAAAAGTTGAACATTATTTACCGTAATTAATTTGTTCACTTTAAGAAATTTGTTAGAAACACAGTGATTAACAACGTTAGCCGGTTTTTTAAAAAAGCAGTTTTAAACATACTATTTTCAAAGCTTTTTGCCTTCCTCACCTCACTGAGGCAAGGCTATAAAATCACTCGAAAAATGAACTTCTTAAATACACCTCACGTATACCTATCGACTCAGAATCAAATTCTGAACAAATGTCTGTGGGGATGTTTGTAGGCATAATTTGGCCGGTTCCGCCTTATTCTGTTCCTTTTGGGGTCCCCTAAGACCCTATTAAATTTTATTCTGTTTAGTGAAGTACTTTTGAAGTTATGCCATGAAAAAGTTTTTTTGTGGCTACAAAAAAGGGTGATTTTTGCATAACCTCAAAGGCTGGGCCTTTTTTCTTACGCGCGAGAGTCGCGCAGCATGTGTATCGCCCGGTTGCCATATTGCTTAAGCAGTGTCTGCGTCTCTTCTGGAAAAGTCTGTATTAATTATGTTGCTGAATACATCATTTTGTCTCGACAAAGATTTACACGAACTTTTTACTGAAATATACAACTCATAAGACATTGTTTACTTAGACTAGGGGGACAGCATGCAATTCCATCGTGCACCTAATGTTGGCATATCAGCACTTTTAAATTCAATTACAGCCCCCCCCCTTTTCTCCTTTATTTTGGAGAGTGTTTGAAAAAGAATTCTGGTAAAAACAATAATTATAAAAAAAAATAAAATAAAAAATAACTTAAGTTATGTCTAGCTGGCATCACTGCCATCAGTCGAACAACAACACCAAAAACTTCACTATTAGTTGACGATAGTTTCCCTTTCACCTCTTTTAAACCCAGCAATTTCACGCTGGACATTCCACGGCACTTTGAATAACCTCGGGAGCGCGCGTAGGACTTTTTGACCTTCCAACCGGAACGGAATGCAGATTAAACCGGGGGAGTAGAGGGTTGATGACAGCCAGGAGCCAGACGGGCAACACACCGTCTGTTGTTGGTGGCCACACTTGTCCTCGGTAATTTCTCTCAATTAAAATGAAATCAATTTATCACCGTGGCTATTTCGTGTGTGTTTGTGTGCAAGTCCAGCCACCGTCCCGCAATTTATGCTGATTCGTAAAAGTTGGGTGGGGAGAGAGGTTGGGCATTGATTGGTCCGGCTGGCCAGTTGTGGCCACATTCTGCGCGGGAATTTAGCTTTAGCGGGACTCTGTTGTCACTGTACCTTTGCAGTGGTGCATAATTTCATATGCTGGCAACCACATTTCGACAGGGCGAAACGGTCGCACAGTGGTTGCGGTTTTGCAGTGTGTGTGTGAGGGACAGGGGCGATTTAAGGATACATTTAAGGATGTTAGGGCAACTTATCTATCTCTTTAGGATTCTATTTTTTTATGTAAAACATCCAAATAAATTTGAGCCTATAAATCCATTTTTCAACCATTTTTTGAAATTTAAAATACATTGGAAAGAAGAACTCTTATAATTTTAGCAAATTTTAGGGTTGAAACTTTGACTTGTTTTATGTGACTTTTTTTAAGGATCAACTTTGGTTGTGTTTTTGCAAACATTTCCTAAATTTTAAGTGAAAAGAAGTTTGCAGTATTTTTTGAAGCGTTCCAGACTATGTCTCTACGCATTTTTCATAATTTAAAAGATAATGGTACCATTCTATAGAAGAAAATGTGAAAAACAAGCAAAAAATAGATCAAATGACTGTAGAAGCATGAAAAAATATTTGAAGGCAAAATGTAATGAAAGGAAGTGGTAGAATAGGCCAAATACTACCAAAAACAAAGATGAACTTAACAAGATAAATGCAAATTAAAATACTAAAAATAAAACAAGAAAAACATTAAACAAAAGAAAAAATGTTTTTCGTAGAGCAAAAGTTGCTCAAAATGTAAAAAAAAATTAAGCGGTGGAGGGTTAACAAAGAAAATGTTTTTTTTTTTATTTTGGAATGAAATGTTGATTTTTGGTTTCAATTTTAGTACATTTTTTCGTGGTTTAAATTTTAATTTTTACTCTTAGTTTGTCTAAAAGTTTGGTCAATCGGATTTCAAATAAAAATAACATTATCGCTTAACCCTCTACCGTTACATTTTTTTTTCGGCCATTAAATTTTATTTAATTTACTTCAATATAATTAATAAGTATTGTTTTTAGGTCGGTCATTTGACCAATTTTTGATCGACGATAATTATGACTTTTCTTCATTCTTGTGTTTCTTTTACATACAGATTTGTTTTCATGACATTTGTTTAGTTTTAATTTGTTGATAATAGCAAGGTTGTAAATCTTATCTACACAGAAAAAAATAATGTAAATTTGGAAGCTGATGTAATTATACCTCAATTTAGACTGAAAAAGTTACATTACACCAGAAAAGTGGTAAATTTACACATTTCCAGAGGTAAAATTACACCTTTTTTCTGACATAAAAGATGTACCCCTTCCCAGATGTAATAGTACCATGATTTTTTTTTCTGTGTAATCTAATTCTAATTTTAATAATACCAAGGTTATTGATCGATAAAATTATCGTTAGGACGATGACGATAATCTATCGTTATCGTTATTATGATACTTCTTTGGCCGATAATGGACGATAACTCATTTTAAAAATCTTTCTCAAATCTACCCAACCAAATCGTGTTAAATTTTCTATGCCAAGAATATATTTTTTTGAAAATGTAGTAAGGTCGCTGCAAATATTTTTTGAAATTTATGTCCCTCACCTCTGACCAAAGTCGAGGATCTAAAAAAAGTTTTAAAATTTTATTTACGAGCCATGGTTTAAACATTTGAATGAAAAAGTGTTGTAAAATGCATTATACACCTGTCAGGTTGTTTTGTAATCATTAGTTTCCAAAATATCTAAGTTTTACAAAAAAAAATATTTCACACGAACGAAAAAAAATATTTCACAAAAAATCTGAATATTTTTTCCAGCCCAAACATGCTAAATATAATAAATATAATCAATGCAGAAATAGTAGTTTATGCAACAAGTTGCAAAAAGAGGATTTTTTCAGCACGAGTCGTACATTTATCCAACGAGGTTCACCGAGTTGGATGAATACGAAGAGTGCTGAAAAAATCAAGTTTTGCAACGAGTTTCATACAAATTTTTTTGCAATTCCAAAAAAACACACACTCAGTGAAATTTTATGTCCAATTTTCATGTATTTTGTCAATAAATCGTTTAAATCAAAAAAATGTTGAAAAGTGTTACTTTTCGAAACAAGTGCTGAAAAGTTCAACATTTCAGCACCCATTTCAGTGCTGAAAAGTAGAACTTTTCAGCATTTATTTTGAAAAGTGTTGCTATTCGATTCTGTTATTTTTGGTACAGAAAAGTAGGCTATTTCGTCGTTCAAGAATGACAGGAAAAGTAAGTAGTTTCACGACGGAATTGCAAAAAAATGCATTTTAGATTGTTTTCAGTTGATTTAACTTTTATTTTCCTCCTTCGTTTTTTTTGAAAAAGAAATAATAATTTTTTATCCCCTGATTTTTCGGACAAATTATGAAGGAGCGGGGAGGGGGGGGGGGGCTTTGGGGTGACATAAACTTTGAACAATATTTGCAACGGCCTAAATTTCAAAATTTGAATACTCAAAAAAGTTTACAAAATACCGTGTTTTTATCGAAAACACTCCAATTTTCAAAATTTGCAATATGGGTATCACACGAAGTAGAATGTTGTATGCTTTTTCTCTTCATTAGAATTTTTTTTGATAAATGCCAAAATTTTAGACAAATTACAATTTTTTTCGAAAATATTCCAATAAAAAAACGCGATAGGGTAATTTGGTATGCTTTTTCACTTTATTAATGTTTTTTAAATACTAAAACTTTTTACAAAATACCATATTTTTTTCGAAAGTACTCACTTTTTAAAACATTCAATATGGGTATCAGAGGAAGCGAAATTTTGTATGCTTTTTCACTTTATTAGAGTTTTTAGGAAAATACAAAAAATTTCATAAAATACTGTATTTTTCGAAAATATTATTTTTTAGGATATTCAATGTGGGTATCAAACGAAACGAAATTTTTTCATGGTTCAAACACACACTTAAATTTTGTATGCTTTATATAAAATTTAGCTTAGTATGGGTATCAATACATAGCAAATTAGAAATTTTTAAGTTTTTTTTCAAAAATGAAAAATTTTAGTGAAAAAAATTAAGTGTAAATCCATTCGATTTTAGCTTCCTTTTCGAATTTTGAAAATCTGAGTATTAAAATATTTATTTTATCTAATACTTTTACATTATTTTGTGAAAATTTTAGTGTTTCATAAAAAAAACTCTAACAAACTGAAAATGCATGTCAAATCTGGCCCATATTACAAAAAATGAAATTTGAGTACTTTAGAAAAAAAAATGTACATTATGAAAACTTTAGTATTTTCCGAAAAAACGCATATAGTGTGAAATTGCATAAAGATTTTTTTTCGTATGATATTGCAAATGTAAAGAAAGTTTGAATTTTTGAGAAAAATATGGTATTTTGTGAAAATATTAATAATTTCAAAAAAATCATATAAAGTAAAAAAGCATTAAAAACTGTTTGGTTTGATACCTATAATGCAAATTTTGAGTATTTAAGTATTTTCAAAAAAAGTACTGTATTTGCGAGAATTTAATTTTTTTCACAAAAAAAAACTTTTTTTGAGGTGAAAAAGCATATGTAATGTGGGTATCCAACGAAGCGAAATTTTGCATGCTTCAAACATGCATTCAAATTTTGTATGCTTCATATAAAATGTTGCTTAGTTTTCATGAAAAACAATACCTCGTGACAATTTCAGTAAATGCATTCAGAATTTCGCTTTCCTTGCGAATTTTGAAAATTTGAGTATTTTCGAAAAATACAGTATTTTGTTAAAGTTTGAGTGTTTCATCAAATGAATGCTCAAATAAACTGATAATGCATATTAAATCTCGCTTTGTTTGATGCCCAGATTCATGAAACTTAGAGTACTTTCGTAAAAATACTGTATTTTGTGAAAGGTTTAAATTCAAAAAAAATCGGTGAAAATGTAATGAGAAAATGCATAACAAATTTAACTTCATTTGATATTGCAAACTTAAAAAATTAGTGTATTTTTGAAAAATACGCTATTTTGTGAACAATTTTGAGTATTTATGCTTTGAAATTTAGGCCGATGCAAATATTTTTCAAAGTTTATGTCGCCTCCCCCTTCAAAATCGGTTCGAAAATCAAGAGGCAAAAAAAATTTTTTTTTCAAAAAACTCTAAAATTTTAAAAGAAATGGAAGTTTAACCAACTAAAAACAATTGGAAATGCATTTTCCTGCGTTTAAAATCATTTTTAGCATTTTCAATTTTTGTGGAATTCCACAAAATAATTTTTTTTTCGGCGAAAAAAATCTTTTCAATACTTGGATATTTCTAAAACTAATGTTTTGTGCCCCCCCCCGGACTCCGATTAGAGTCGAGGGACATAAACTTCAAAAAATATTTGCAACGGTCTTATTAAATTTTCAAAAAATATAGTCTTGGTGAAAGCATTCAAAATTTAACATGATTTGGTTTAATTGAGTGGATTTCAGAAAGATTTAAAAAATGAGCTGATAGAATTATCAAAATAACGATAACATTATCATTATCATTTTTGAGCCTCGATTATTTTATTGTAAGCAACCTTGGATAATACTAAGCTTTTCTTATAACCTCAAATTAATGTCGTTTGCTCATTTGCTTTTTTGTTTTTGACCGCTTTTCACTTTTTTAATGAAAAAAAATAATGTATTTTTGTTATTTGACTGTTAATCACTTAACATTTAATTCCCGAAATTAATACTTTTTTAATTTTAGATTTGAAAATATTTCAAGTTTAGCAAATTTCCTCAATTTTTATTTTTCAACATTGTTGATCGGACTATTGATTGAAGAGATACATCTCTTTAAAGCTATTTTGTTTGGAAATTGAGTTTTTTCAGCCTTTTTCAACAAGCGATAGTTCGGAAACAATTGATTTAAATTGCATTGTGAAATGATATTCTTTTGTAAACTTTTCGCTCTTTCAATAAAAAAAAATATTCCTGAATTAGGAGTTACTTTTCGATTGATTTAAAAATACTTATTTTGGTTTTGGCTGGTGAAATTGAAAAAAAAAGTTTCAACGAAGATTTCACCCCATAGGAATTCTTGGAACGTCCCTGCGAACCAAAACAACCAAGCAAAGCATGCGTTGCACCTGGGCCACGCTGGACCATCGTTTCCATGGGTCGCCGGCGAAGGTCAAAAGGAACGCACTTTCAGTTTCAATACATGACTACGTCGATGGATGTGACCGCAAAATTGTCCTTTTTAGAAACATTGTGAAGGCATGATAATTTGGAATCTTGAAGTTTGTTGAAATCATTTGAAAATTACAAATTAAATTGAAAAAAAAGTGATTTAAGTCATTTTTAAAACGAGTCTCGAAAACATTTTAAACCCATGTTCCACATCTAGTAGGCTTCTACCAGTCCAGTCTACGGTCTGAAGCCTAGACACGTCTATCACGAGCTACTGGACACACAGTAGGCCGATGTACAGCATCGATGTCTCCATGGAAGCTGGACACGAGGGCCCCAGAACAAAACACTGATTGTGGATCTCGACACTTACGCAGCAAGCTCGTTCTAACTGAAGTCAGGTCCCAAACGAGCGAACAATTGCGTTAGGAGGTTAGGTGGCGGGGCTATTTTGTGGGGATTTGCAGCAGATTTTCACTGTGTTCAAGGGGGATGGTCTGTAGACCAGAATGGTGGTAGAATTACAAAGATAGATACTACAGTGGAGCTATTAAATTTATGCACTTCGATGGGTTTAGAGCAAACCATTCGTTCAGTGACAGCGACAGCGTTTAATTAAAGAGAGAGTTGCAAGGTGTACTGAAAGTGGACTGTATGATGGAATTCAAATAATTTTAAACCAATTTTTACTTCTCATTGAAGCAAAAAAACAATCCAGAAATAAAAATATCGCTTTCCTATCTCTCGAAAATTTATAGATTTTTCCCCAGTTTAAGTGGGTAATGGGTACCATCCCCATTTCCCCCTTCTTTTTTTCCTTCTCCATTATCATCATCATCGGCCTGGTCATTTCTGTGCGCCAAAACCATCTCCACGGGACCAGATTTGGTTATGACGTTTCTCTCCTCAGCGCACACTTTCACATATTTTACTCTGCCATTTCGCCGGAGAGTTCTTTTTTACGACGACTCGAAATAGAAACGTTTCGCGCTTGTAAGATTTTCCAAACTCCATAATAGAGGGGAGAGAGGGGAGTGGAAACAGACTGCTGCTGCAGAAAGCTTCCCAACCCACTCCTTGCGGAGCCGATAACATCGCGCCGAAAGCGGCCAACTTTTGGCACATTGTCAAAAAATTGTTCCTTTCGGGTATCTTTTTTGGGTGGGGTAAATTGGAAATTGTTGCTCAACTTTGAATAATTTCAAATCGATTTCAAAAAAAGAACTCAAATCTAACCATCTTGAGACAATTTCAAAAAAGTGCAACAATTGCCACCTTTACCCCCTCAGAACACTGCGCTTTGAAACATCATTTTGGCATAGGCTCATTTATCATCTGGGTCTGGTGCTGCACTAATATCTCTTCCCGGGGACTGGCCAACGATAAAAGCGCGTTTTGACCGGACATGGTCCAGTTTTGCTGGGAATGGGTTTCTTCCTTGAGTTGTTCACATGGGCAGGACCTGGGAATGGCCCTCGCCGAACGTTGTTGGACCGAGAAATGCAGATAAAGAAGTATTGATTTTCGTTCACAATCCATTAAGAAAGTTTCGGGAAATGGGCTGGTACTGGCTCAATTTGTTTGGTTTCAAAACTGTTTCTTGTTTCTTGTTTCTTGTTTCTTGTTTCTTGTTTCTTGTTTCTTGTTTCTTGTTTCTTGTTTCTTGTTTCTTGTTTCTTGTTTCTTGTTTCTTGTTTCTTGTTTCTTGTTTCTTGTTTCTTGTTTCTTGTTTCTTGTTTCTTGTTTCTTGTTTCTTGTTTCTTGTTTCTTGTTTCTTGTTTCTTGTTTCTTGTTTCTTGTTTCTTGTTTCTTGTTTCTTGTTTCTTGTTTCTTGTTTCTTGTTTCTTGTTTCTTGTTTCTTGTTTCTTGTTTCTTGTTTCTTGTTTCTTGTTTCTTGTTTCTTGTTTCTTGTTTCTTGTTTCTTGTTTCTTGTTTCTTGTTTCTTGTTTCTTGTTTCTTGTTTCTTGTTTCTTGTTTCTTGTTTCTTGTTTCTTGTTTCTTGTTTCTTGTTTCTTGTTTCTTGTTTCTTGTTTCTTGTTTCTTGTTTCTTGTTTCTTGTTTCTTGTTTCTTGTTTCTTGTTTCTTGTTTCTTGTTTCTTGTTTCTTGTTTCTTGTTTCTTGTTTCTTGTTTCTTGTTTCTTGTTTCTTGTTTCTTGTTTCTTGTTTCTTGTTTCTTGTTTCTTGTTTCTTGTTTCTTGTTTCTTGTTTCTTGTTTCTTGTTTCTTGTTTCTTGTTTCTTGTTTCTTGTTTCTTGTTTCTTGTTTCTTGTTTCTTGTTTCTTGTTTCTTGTTTCTTGTTTCTTGTTTCTTGTTTCTTGTTTCTTGTTTCTTGTTTCTTGTTTTTCGAAACATTACGGCTTGTTGGAAAACATTTACAAACATTTCAACCTTACTAACATAATGATCGATTTTCAAAAAACCTGAAATGAAATTTGTAGATAATTTTCTCATCTTTCTGAAATAAATAGTGCTTGAAATGGGCATTCATGGCTTTATTAATAAAAAATACTTGGAATTTTCCCTTAAGCTACTTTTTCTTGTAAACGGTGCGATTTATCGAAAAAATAGTACTTTTGATTGCAAATTTGGATTCACTCTGGAATTTAAGGTTATTGTTATCGTTATTTCGGTAATTCTATCGCCAATAATCTTTTTTTGTTTTTTTAAATAAATTTTATAAAAAAAAAGAAGAAAAAAAGGAAAATAAGAAGAAAAAAGAAAAAGAGAAAGGATAAATAAAGGAAAAGATTAAAAAAAGATGAAAAGAATAAGAAGAAAAAAAAGAAAATGAGAGAAAAAAAAGAAAAAAAGAAAAGAGTAACAAAATAAAGAAAAAAACAATTTTTTAATAATATTGAAATTTTTTAATAATTTGCAATACGGGTATCAAACAAAAAGAAATTTTTATTTTTTTTCAATTTCATTAGAACTTTTGTGTAATAAACTCAAATTTTTACAATTTTCTTTAAATAAAATTCAATATAAAATTCATACAAAAACAATTTTCTTAATTTGCTATGCGGGTTTCAAATAAAGTGAAGTTGTAAGTTTCACCAAAGTGTTTTTTGATAAAATACTCTAATTTTCACAAAATAACGTATTTTTCGAAAACGCTCAAATTTTAATCATGTGCAATCTGGGCATCAAACGAGGTGAAATTTGAATGCTTTTTCACTTAACTTAGAGTTTTTCATTGTTAAATGCTCAAATTTTCATAAAATATCGTAATTTTTGAGAATACCCAAATTTACAAAATGTTTAATATGGGTATCAGACGATTCAAAATTGTGCATGCAATTTCACCGTTTTATAGTTTTTTTGATTGAATTACTAAGTTTTTCACAAAATACTGTCTTTTTTTAAAGTACTATTTTTTTTTCTAATTTGCATATGGGTAGCAAACGATTTGTAATTTTGCATGCATTTTCACTTTTTAAGATTTTTTTGAATTTTTTCCTCAAATTTTCACATAAAAATACTGTATTTTTTACCAACGATTCGAAATTTTGCATGCATTTTCAAAATTTCGCTTCGTTTCATACCAACATTGAAAATTATGATCATTTTCGAAAAAAGGGTATTTTGTTTAAAGTTGAGTTACAAAAAAATGTTTTTATGTATTTCCCTTTAATGAAAAGGGGTTGCCGTAGAACTTTGAAAAATGCTTGCAAGATACTGTTTAATGATTTATGATTTATGATTTATGATTTATGATTTATGATTTATGATTTATGATTTATGATTTATGATTTATGATTTATGATTTATGATTTATGATTTATGATTTATGATTTATGATTTATGATTTATGATTTATGATTTATGATTTATGATTTATGATTTATGATTTATGATTTATGATTTATGATTTATGATTTATGATTTATGATTTATGATTTATGATTTATGATTTATGATTTATGATTTATGATTTATGATTTATGATTTATGATTTATGATTTATGATTTATGATTTATGATTTATGATTTATGATTTATGATTTATGATTTATGATTTATGATTTATGATTTATGATTTATGATTTATGATTTATGATTTATGATTTATGATTTATGATTTATGATTTATGATTTATGATTTATGATTTATGATTTATGATTTATGATTTATGATTTATGATTTATGATTTATGATTTATGATTTATGATTTATGATTTATGATTTATGATTTATGATTTATGATTTATGATTTAATTGGAAATTTCATTTTTCAAAATTCAGATTCTTTGCGATCTGATGTTTTTATCTGTCAGATTTTCTATACCAAAAATGATAATTCCAAAGACTTTTTTTCAATTTACTGAACAAAAGTTTTTAGAATTATATTTTTATACTTGAAATTAAACCTCAATGGGCAGTATTTAAATAATAAATATTTTTTTTTAAATAATTCATTAAAAGTTCATATCTCTGTTTTTTTCTTCATTCGTCTGTAAAGTTCAATGTAATTATAATAAATGTTTTTCTGAATTTCTGTATGTTGAATTTGGCTCACTTCAATTGTTGGTAACATAATTGACTTGTCAATTTATAATCATCCTCCCCCAAAACAAGCTCAATCACTGCCAGTAATGTCAACACACACAAATTAATGCAAATCCATGACATCTTCATCCTTCTTCCAAAATCACCACCAGCAAGTACCAAACCACAATCAATTCATTATCGCTGTCATCGCAACCTCATCCTCTCCCATTTCCCTTCAGCACTTCGACATCGATCCAAATTGAGAGGAAAATTGAAAACAAAATACGACCTCAACTCGTATCTAACTCTAGGAGGAACGGAAGAAGGCGGAAAAAAATCCCATCATCAATATTCATACTCTGGCCACAGGACAGACAGTCAGCCAGCTAGTCTCTCTCTCTCTCTCGAATGATTGGACTCCTTTTCCTGGTTCAGCAAGCGCCAAGTTCTTGCCAGTTCGTAGTCCTCCTCAGTTGGAAGAAGCCACCAATCGGTTGACCTGACAGGGTCGATTTCAATTTAAGCGAAGGAAGTGATCCTTTTTTGGTATTTGAGTGTGGCCGGCAGTGAAATTATGGGAAAGTTTAGTCTGTATCAGACTTGATTTTTAGGTGGTGATTCTAATGACATATTTCAGAACGGCAAGGAAGGTGGTTGCTTAATTCCGAGAACATTGGTCATTACCTGGCCCCGCCTAACCATAGAGATACAGATACAGTACAGATGGATAATTCTTATTAAATTTACGATAAAAAATAAAAACAATAAAGGACACCTTACCACTTGAGGAAATTGAAACCAGCAACCGATCTGGAATAAGTTTCAAGCGTTCAATTTCTTATTCTTCAAATTGGTGACGATGAGCTATAATAAAAATAAGACGAAACTGAGAAAAAACAGTTAAAAAGTAATCTCGCTGACGGGAACCTGACGACAATATGAGTCACCGCTCTCAGTTCTAACAATTTTCAGCCAGAAGGGAAGAAAAAACAAAGATATTGAAAAAGAATCCGAGACTCTCGAAGTGAAATCACCAAAGTTTTGATTGATACTGCTTTTTTTGCCTTCTAACCGTTCGTTGGAACGAGTAAGTGGATCTTCTTCTTAGGAGAGAGCTTTTTCTCCAGTTGTCGTTTCCTTTGGTTATTCTGTGAAATCATTTTCCGATTTTATGTGATGACAAGTGATAAGGATTATGGATGAAGATTTGTCATGGACGGGTCGGATTTGTCGAGAGCATTGGAATGGATTTGTCCTAGATGTGGTGAAATTGACGTTTTATTGGATCATTGAGGGAAGTAATTGAGTAAATGGTTTGTCAGTCAATGATATTTTTTGATGATTTATGATCAAATCAAATACTTGCAGAAATGACATGAAAATTTTTAAGAAATGTTCCTTAAATTAAATCTCCTCAACATAAAATTCCCTAAAAAAAATCCTCAATGAAAATCGCCAAAGAGTGTACTCACCTTTAAAGCAGTGCAAAAAACCTTTCTACTTCCTTGTCCACAATCAGCGCAAAGAGATCAAGACTCAATTTCCCCTTGATTCACTTTCGCCCAACAATATTTGCCAAGGATTCCCACGGGCGAGCAATTCTTCCTCCTTCGGTAAACTAGTTTTCCCGCTCTGCGCAGCAAAAATTCATCGCTCCGGAAAAAAAAGGAATCTTCCAGCGAAACCCAAAATCTGCATTTTTTCCCCCAACTATGGTCGTGCTTCTTGGCGAAGTTCACAGCTGCCCATCGAACGGTCAGTAAAGTGGAGAAAATGCACTTTCTTTCTTCTATTTTTTGCTCGGAAAATCGTGGAAAACCGCATTTTGCCAAACCAGGAAAAAACAAAGCTCTTCTGCGCTAAAACAACTTGCAAGATAACGGGTGACCCTGGTCGGAATGATTCACTTAAATTTGAGAAAATAAGATTTAAAAAGGAAACTTAAACGAATGTTGATCTAACTGGATCTTGAAAAATCGTAGAATTTGATTTGATTTTTTTAAAGAAATTACAACAAAGAAAACTTTTTTTTTTCGCGACAGCTTTAAATTGATTCCAATAGATGGCTCTGCTTCCTCCATGAGCAGTTAGCCATCTTGTTAATTTAGCATCTTTGCTAACTGCTTGGAACTTTAAAATATTAGTGAATTCAACGCCTACTCAGAAATTTAGCTTTGTTTACACTAATACATCTTACTTTTTGGCGCATCGTTGTTCTCTATTATTCTACAAAGTGACGTAAGCGACTTCGTCTACCAAAATTAGGAAAAATCTCAGGAATTGTTTTTTTCGTGATTTTTCCCTACAAAAAAAACATTTTTAAGTTAAGGGTTAAACCAGTGTGCAGGGCATGGACCAGGTCTTGGCCCGTTTTTTTCCGGGCCGGTGTCCCGTTTCCAACGGACGCAATTCGTCTTCAATTTCGGTTCCAATTATTCCGGCGGTGGATTGTTGTGCCATTTTTTGGTGTTGTTGCTGCCCCCGGAGGTGAATTGGTCTCTGTAGTGCGCACCCCGGAAGCGATGGGCAAAAGCGCAGTGCTGCCAAGAATGTTGCAATCTCGGGCAGGAATTGGAGGTTGTTTGAATTTTAATATTCATAACCTTGGGCGGAATGCATTCAGAGGATGGAAAGAAGAGATTGTTTGCAGGGAAATTTTGATAGAGTTGAGGAATTTGTGCAGATTGAAAATTTTGTAAATATTAAATGTGAAGATTTACTTGTTGCAAACTATAAATTACACATAAATAGATGTAAAAAAACGTACAATTACACGTTTTTGCTAGATGTAATTTGATTTTTGTCGTACTCAAATGTTCATAACTTTACAAGTAATATTATAATACTCAATTTTCAACAAACAGTAAATAATTATGGTCAAATTACACTTTTGAAAGATTTTGTGTTAGAAAAAATGTGTAATAATGCATCTAAAACGTGTAACTTTACATGTTCTCATGTGTAATTTTACGGTTTTCACTGTGTCACATCATGTATGATGTAAACGAAAAATATAATATGTTTATGTACAAAGAACTACAAACTAAGGACTAAGGACTAAGGACTAAGGACTAAGGACTAAGGACTAAGGACTAAGGACTAAGGACTAAGGACTAAGGACTAAGGACTAAGGACTAAGGACTAAGGACTAAGGACTAAGGACTAAGGACTAAGGACTAAGGACTAAGGACTAAGGACTAAGGACTAAGGACTAAGGACTAAGGACTAAGGACTAAGGACTAAGGACTAAGGACTAAGGACTAAGGACTAAGTACTAAGGACTAAGGAAAAAAATAATCTGAAGTTTAAGAAACAATTGAATACTTGCCATTGTCACCAAACTAATTACCCTCAAAACGTCCCAAATCCGCCAACAGCACTAAAAATTCAATCGCCACCAAACTTTATCATCCTTTTCAACGATTTTCAACCCGCCAAATCCAGCTCAAGCCTACAACGCCTGCGAAACGCTTTTTTAATTTCCCGAACAAATTTCAAACTGCCATTACAGCAATTTTGAGGTTCCCTTCTCCTAGCCCTAGCCCAAATCCGGCCCGCATCAAGATTAAAATTTTAACGCGCTAGGCAAAAGCCATTTTCCAACGGCAGCAGCATGCACAAACTATACTCCCACCTACTTTCCGGCTGAAAAAGGAGCGGGGAGAAAAAAATCCTGCCACGAACAGAAGGAGGCACATTTTAAAGGATTATCTCTTTTATATTGCCGCTGAAAAACGAGCAGTTCGCTGATTTTTGATTACTATTACACTATACAGCAGAGCCTTGTTGGGCGCAGATTTTCTGCAACTGCCAGCTTGACTTTTGGGATTCCACTTTTTTTCTGGGTGGGAAATCGCGGCGAGGTACACCCAACAGGGTGCTTGTTAGGTAGGGTAAAGTAGCCTTTTATGGTCTGCTTTTGAAAATTGTGCAGAATTTTTTAAAAGTTTCACATTTTCAAAGATTTCTGTTGAATTTTGCTCCCAGAATTTTATTCATTTTAAGGGTGAATTATATTTAAACAATCAATCAAAGTGAGGTAAATGATCATTAGGGTGGATCCTTGACTCTTTACTAATTTTTAACTTATTATAAGAGATCACAAAAGTTATTTTATCATATCACTTGCGTAGGGCATTTTCGAATAACTTTCTAAGGGTAGATCCGAACCTTTTTATCAAAATCCTTCGAAAAAAATTCGAAAATCAAAAAACGAAAAATGGGTTACGACATGTACAAGGGATATGTTTTGAGAATTTTAACCCCAAATTTCAGCCAATTAGGTCTATAAAATCCTGAGCTATCTTGGCACCCATAAATCAACTAGGTTTTTCGAGAAAAACGCCTAAAAAGTTTGACAGTTCACTTTGCGCATGGCAAAATGTCTAGCTTAAATCATATTCAACGCACTTTAATCATGAAATATATTTATGAAACTTTCAGGAGTGATTGGAAACCATCTTTTGAAAGGATTCAATATTTAATCGGAAATATTAAATTTTGAGATATTCTACATTTATGTAACCTCCTAAGTTACGAGTTGAGATAAAAGGACAAGATCCTTTCTGGACAAGAAAAAGTGAGGATTTGCATTAGAAAAATCAGTTTCTCTCGCAGCTTTTAAAATCTTTCTAAATTAGACTTAATCCAATCAAATCATGATTTGATAATATAGTTAGTTTGAAAAAAAATAATACTCAAAAAAATACAAATTTACCGTAAAACGGGGTGAATTTGATAGGTTTGAGATTTTTTCGCCAAATAGATGTACAAATTAAATACGTACGGAATGCTATGGAATCATACTGACCATGGAAGAGAAGCGTTCAAAGTACTTCAGGAAGCGGTTTTCATGAAATTTTGCAAAGTTTAAAAAGTTAGTAACCTATAATTAGAAAATGTTGATGAATAGCATTTTTTTACATTCTCAAAGTGTCATGATTTTCTCAGTGAACGTTATCTTTGGACAATTTTCCATTATGAGAATGTTAAATAAGTTTGTAAATCAAAAATATTATGTCAAATTTAAAGGCATTTTCACAAGAACAAATTTCATATAAATTTTGAAAATTTTTGATTCGTGATTCGAATTTTGTTTAAAATGCAGTATGAATCGATGATTTCATTAAAAAAATAGTTTTAATGAATTTCAGGTAAAATTTTGACTTTTCAACAATTTTACCAATAATTTATATGTGTTTTGATAAAAATTTTATAAATATAGTTAAAAATATAAACATTGATTTTTTTACTAAAAACTATATAACCAACCTTAGCGATGGCGAATTTGACGTAGAAATAAACATTGAACACCTTTAAAATAATTTAAACAAGAAAAACTATGACTATCAAAGTAACCCGGAACACAAAATAAGAATTTTTAACGCAACTGTTTTTAAAGGCATTATTCAAAAAAGTTTTTTTTATTCAAAGATAGTGCATGGAGTTTTTGTGGCCTACACCAGTACATGTTTTAAAAATAATTATCTTAAGAAAAACTTTAACAATTGGAAAATATTTCAAAAATTAATTGAAATTTTATCAGTGTCACCCCGGTTTACGGTACCTACCGTATTTTGTTTCAAAAATATTCGATTTGTTTTGCAATATAGTTATTGATGCATAATTTGGATACATTTTCGCTATACTAATATTTTTTTTATAAAATACTTTTTTTTATATTTTTTTCAAAAACACTACAACTTTCAGAATTTGCATTTTGGGTACCAAACAAGGTGAAATTTTGTATGAGAGCAGTTCTCTACGGAATCGGTCTTTTTTCTTTAATTTTTATTTTTGTATTTTTTAATCCGACTGAAACTTTTTTGGTGCATTCGGTATGCCCAAAGAAGCCATTTTGCATCATTAGTTTGTCCATATAATTTTCCATACAAATTTGGCAGCTGTCAATACAAAAATGATTTGTGAAAATTCAAAAATCTGTATCTTTTGAAGGCATTTTTTGATCGATTTGGTGTCTTCCGCGAAGTTGTAGGTATGGATATGGACTACACTGAAAAAAAAAATGATACAAGGTTAAACAATTTTTTTTTCTGATTTTTTATTTAACTTTTTGTCACTAACATACGTGAAATTTTCCGATCTTTTCAAAAAAAAATGCTTTCATAAATTTTAAATCAAGACTAACATTTCAAAAATAACAAACATTCAATATTACGCTTTTTTGATATGTAAGTATAGAATTAAAAATTTCTGAAAATAGTTTTTTCGAAAAGATCGGAAAATTTCACGAATGATTCATGTTATAACATTGAAAATCGGACCATTAGTTGCTGAGATATTGACGTTAGAAAATGGTGGATTGTTTGGGTAAGACTTAGAAAACATCAATTTTCTTGTTTTAAACCCTTTGCATGGCAATATCTCAGCAACTAAGGGTCGTATCAACAAAGTCCGAAGAAGCAAAATATAGAGAATTTTCTCAGCTTTTCAAAAATATTTTTTTCAAAAGTGGGCAAACATGTGCACTAATTTAAAAAAATGAAAAACTGCGACTATTTTGAAAAAAGTTACATAAAAATGGCTATAACTTGAAAACGATGAACTTTATCAAAGTTTTACTAAAGTACTTTTTGATTGCAAATTCAAAAACTTTTGCGACCAATATTTCGATTTTTTGAAAAAAAATTATATTGATTCAAAAAATCATAACTCGGTCAAAGATTTTTTGCCCATTCTGGAAATTTCTGAAAAGTTGGCATTTTATGTCCTCTAAAACATATCAAAAAATAAAAAAATAAAAATAGTGTTTTTTTGCAAATCAAGTTTTAGTGACAAAAAGTTAAATTAAAAATCACCAAATTTTTTTTAACCGTATATAATTTTTTTTTCAGTGTAGTCCATATCCATACCTACAACTTTGCCGAAGACACCAAATCGATCAAAAAATTCCTTCAAAAGATACAGATTTTTGAATTTTCACATATCATTTTTGTATGGACAACTGCCAAATTTGTATGGAAAATAATATGGACAAACTAATGATGCAAAATGGCTTCTTTGGGCATACCGAAGGCACCAAAAAAGTTTCAGCTGGATTAAAAAATAAAGAAAAAATGGAATGACCGAAATCTCAGAGAATTGCTCATTAATTTTCACAAAATATCATTTTTTTTAAAATTCCAAAATTTAAAATCATATATTTAAAAATATATTTTGTATATTTTATGAAAATGTGACTTTTTTACAAAATAAACTATGATTATGACTTAATGATGGCCTTCAAAAAAATAAATACACAGAAAAAATGTAACATTTCTTGGGTGAGTTTTCAAAAAGCTGTAAGAGCCATTGGTAAACAAAGCTCTTTTCGCATCGTTATTCGACCTACTTACGATTAACCAATTCAAAAAATGCTTGAGATTGTTTTTTTTACACGTCCTGCAAATGCCCTAAACTAAAAACAAATGAAATATTCTTTCAATTTGAATGAAAACTGAAATTAGTGCCGTAAGAGCTTTTTGAAAACATACCCGTGAATTTTTATTTTACTTTTTATCTCATCAAGATGAAATCCCAAAATGTTTTTTTTTCATTTTTGATTTTTTTATGTTTTATCTATTGACACTTGGGATTTTTTGAAAATAAGGTATATTTTGGAAAGTATCGAAAATCTGGTCAAAAATTATTGAAAATCATCAAAATCAAAAATCACATCGAAAAGTACCTACTTAACATTTTGTTTAATAAAAAGCACCATTTTTTCATTCAATTTCAATGTTAGGTAAATATTTTTCTATTTTTTGAGTTTTTTTAGTTTTGAAAAATATTCTTGCACATCTGAAAAAAAGAATAGCTGAAAAATATCCTTTATTTTTCTCTTTATAACTTTGGTCCGATTTTCAATGTTAATATATGAAACTTTTGCCAAATTTTTGATATTCCCAATAATAATACTTAAAAATTTTTATAATTTGGTCTAAATCAGTGTTTCTCAACCGGTGAGGAATTCCCCCCTGGGGGGGAATTCGGCCATTCTTGGGGGGGAATGAGGATGCAATAGAAAAGTAATGCCTTTAAACAAGCTTGTAAAAATAATCCATGTCTGAAACTTTCTTTGAAACTATTGAATTGGAAGAAATATTTCTATTATAAAAATAAAAGTCCGTTAAAAAAGGAATGTTTTTTTAACACATTTTTATGAGTTTTTGCTCTATTTTTCAGAGATTGATAAACTCTCCAAAAATTTAAGAGTTCTATGAAAAACTAAATTGAACTTTAAAAAAATCTGGAATTTTTTGCATTGAATTTGAGCTGCAAATTTTATATTTTTTTGTGAATTTTCTCATCTCTTTTCAAGTATTTTGACTATAGCCAATTTTATTTTACACGAAAAGATTATAAGATTTTTTTTATGGAAACATTTGCATTTATTCAATCAGGAACAGTTAGTTTATAAAAAATACAATTTTGAAAATATCGCTTATAAGTAAATTCCAGTTTTCTCAAATCATTTTTTTAACTTTTATAACGTTTTTTTTTGACAGCCAAATTAATTTAACTAAATTTGAAACAATATCTCTGGAAGAAAGTTCAAACAATTTTGGACTGCTAATGGTAGTTTATTTCACAAACTACATATTTTTATGTTTTGCATGATTTTTTTTATTGAAACTTCAGTCTTATGATAACCATTAAATGGTAAATTATGAAATTTGTTAAAAATTTATTCAAAATTTAAGGGGGGAATGAAGTTTATGAAAATTAGTCAAGGGGGGAATGGAACGAAAAAGGTTGAGAAACACTGGTCTAAACTATTAAATAAGGAACATAATCTATTTGCAGACCTTTTCTAAAGTAAAGCTTGATTTAGAAATTTTGTCATTATGTTTTTTTTAGAAAGATCATAGAATTTCACCATAGTTTCAATATTTACATTGAAAAATGATCCATTAGTTTCCAAGATAGTGATTAAAATTACAGTCTTATTAGGTGACACTCATTTGTAGCAATTCTAATTTTTTATGAGGCTGTATCTCGGAGGTTAATTGACCGATTTTTATAATTTCCAGAGAGAAAATTTCAGGAAATTGATTTGAATTTATTAAATTGAAGAATGAGAAGAATGAAGATTGTTTATATAACTTTCGAAAAGCAAAACAATACTTGGTGCAGCTCCCCTAACCCGTTAAAAATGGAGGAACAAAACATCATTCCAAAATTTTCAAAAACCAATGCTCCTGATGATGATGATGGGTTCATGATGCAAAGTGGCAGGCAGCAATGTGGCTAGCTCTTTTTCCCCTCTACAATTTGTCGTCGAACCCCTTTCCAACCAGCATTCAGCAAAAAAAAATTACGCCGAAACAACTTGCAAGAGTGTCGAAAAAATGCTTATTTCAGAGTTGTGATTCCCGGTTTGTGCTACAAGCGTATCGCTTGTTTCCTATACTTTCCGTTACGATTACGAGCTTTGAGTGGAGATTTTTCGCTTTTTCCTTCTTTTCTTGATGGTGGGTACAAATTTCCTTCGTGGCCCGCAAAATATCGAGCCCCCTTAATGCCCGGTGCAGCTGTTGCCAGTTGTTTTCCTCGACGTCGTCGTCGTTTTGTTTTTTTTTTTCCGGGGAGGTTTTTCCACGAAATGGTCATGGTGTTGGGAGGGAAACTGTTTTTCTCGGCACTTTTGGAGTTGTTCGACGATGATGGCGATGGTCTTGGAATGGTTTGGAAGCTGGGTTGAAGGATG
Organism: Culex quinquefasciatus; assembly: GCF_015732765.1. Lineage (NCBI taxonomy): Eukaryota > Metazoa > Arthropoda > Insecta > Diptera > Culicidae > Culex > Culex quinquefasciatus. The sequence continues at coordinate 109,352,911 of NC_051861.1, forward strand.
TTTTCGAAGTGGGCTTGCAATTTTTTAAAGTTTCTTGGTGAATTTTGCTGATTTGGGTATTTCCAGCAATTTTCTGCAGTCTGGATCGATTTGTTCCTTACATATATTCTGTTGAATAAAACCTAAAAACACAACCCTTTTCTAGCCGAGGGTGAATTATATTTCAATCCCTCTTAAATTACCCATTTACAGTCCCAAATCGTAGCAAAAATTGTCATAAACATAAATTCAAACATATTTCATGCGAACCTTCACCTTTCCTGGAACCCCTTCAGCCAAACCGAAAAGTGAACAAGTCCAAGTTTTAAATGTTTCAATTAGAGCTTATTTTCTGGTCAGATTTATGAAATTCAAACAACTCTTTATCTCGACGTCGTCAAACCCTCCCCGTTAACCCTCAACCCAGAGGGAGGGACATAATTTTCTGCGGACGGACCGATTACCATCTCCTCTCTGATAGGGCAGTAACCCATCCTACTCGTTGCTGGTCCCGGGGTCGGGGACGGGGACCCAATTTATGTGTTGGGGTTGAACTTTGTCATAAACTGTGGGTCACCTCTCCACAGTTTACACACAGCGGACAGCGGAGGTGATTCACTGCCCGTCCCCCGGAAAAAATAAGGGTTAAAAGCTTACCGCCTATCGGATTGTTGCGGTAATTAGATAAAGATTAACAAGGGGTTTCGAAAGTGACGAGCCTTTTTTTGTTGGGTCATGTTTTGGCGGGAAATGCCAAGGAGAATTATGGTTTACGGTGAGCAAATTCGGTAAAAATTAAAAATTCAGTTGAAGATTGAGCTCCTAGTTTTATTAAAGGGACCATCCATAAACCACGTGGACACTTTTTTTGAAATCTGAACCCCCAACCCCCTCTCGTGAACAATTGTCCATGAGCAATTCTCTACGAAATCGGCCGATTTCGACCATTTTTATTTTTTTTATTTTTTGATTTGACTTAAACTTTGTGCGGGCCTTCCCTATGACCAAATAAGCTATTTTGTGTCATTGGTTCACCCATACAAGTCTCTATACAATTTTGGCTGCTGTCCATACAAAAATGGTATGTAAATATTCAAACAGCTGTAACTTTTGAGTGAATTTTCTGATCAATTTGGTGTCTTGGGCAAAGTTGTGGGTATTGTTGAGGACTTTTGAGAAAAAAATAGGTACACGGAAAATTTTTTTTGCAGATTTTTTAATCAACTTTTTATCACTAAAACTCAATTTGCCAAAATACGTATTTTTTGATTTTCGAGATTTTTTTATATGTTTTAGGGGACAAAAATCCGCAATTTTTGAACTATAGAGAAACATGGTCAAAAAAATCTGCCGCCGAGTTATGATTTTTTTTTAAAAATAGTGATTTTTGGAAAAAAAAAATCGAAGATTCATGCTAAAACAAGTTTGCCATTATTTTTTAATGCAAAATTGAATTTGCAATCGAAAAGTACTTTACAATTTTTTTGATAAAGGGCTCCGTTTTCAAGATATAGCCACCGAAAGTTTGATTTTAGCGAAATTTTTGCAGTTTTTCAATTTTTAAAAATATTGACCATGAGTGATCATTTCTAAAAATATTTTCTTTGAAAAGTTCAGAAAATTCGCTATGAAATTGTCTAAGAGACATTGAAGATTGGACCTCGGGTTGCTGAGATAGAGCCGCTTTAAGAAAAAGAAGCACGAAAATTGAAGTTTTCTAAGTCTCACCAAAACAACCCACCATTTTCTAATGACAATATCTCAGCAACTAATGGTCCGATTTTCAATGCTAAAACATGAAACATTCGTGAAATTTTTCGACCTTTTCGAAAAAAAATTTTTTGAAAATTTTAAAATCAAGATTAACATTTTGAAAGGGCCAAACATTGAATATAACGCCCATTAAATTATTTTAAGTATTTCAAGTATTTTAAGTATTTTAAATATTTTAAGTATTTTAAGTATTTTAAATATTTTAAGTATTTTAAGTATTTTAAGTATTTTAAGTATTTTAAGTATTTTAAGTATTTTAAGTATTTTAAGTATTTTAAGTATTTTAAGTATTTTAAGTATTTTAAGTATTTTAAGTATTTTAAGTATTTTAAGTATTTTAAGTATTTTAAGTATTTTAAGTATTTTAAGTATTTTAAGTATTTTAAGTATTTTAAGTATTTTAAGTATTTTAAGCATTTTAAGTATTTTAAGTATTTTAAGTTTTTTAAATATTTTAAGTATTTTAAGTATTTTAAGTATTTTAAGTATTTTAGGTATTTCAAGTATTTTAAGTATTTTAAGTATTTTAAGTATTTTAAGTATTTTAAGTATTTTAAGTATTTTAAGTATTTTAAGTATTTTAAGTATTTTAAGTATTTTAAGTTTTTTAAGTATTTTAAGTATTTTGAGTATTTAAAGTATTTTAAGTATTTTAAGTATTTTAAGTATTTTAAGTATTTTAAGTATTTTAAGTATTTTAAGTATTTTAAGTATTTTAAGTATTTTAAGTATTTTAAGTATTTTAAGTATTTTAAGTATTTTAAGTATTTTAGGTATTTTAAGTATTTTAAGTATTTTAAGTATTTTAATAATATTTGAACATGTATTTCATTTGTTTCATGGTTTTAAAATTTAAAAAGTATTTAATTTTCAAGGTTAATAAAGATTTCAAAATTATTTTCAATATTAAATTGCAAATTTCCAATGATATTTTTCAGGCTTTTTACATTATATTTTTGAGTTTATAATGCTTTGAAATTTAAATTTTTAGGAACTGGGTTAAGCTGTCACATGAATGAAATTTTTTTTGTTTTCAATTAAATTTTTTTTAGAAAAAAAACTGATAATTTTTAAAGATGTTTTTTGTTGAAATTTTATGTTACCTTTGTGATGAATCTGTTTTTGTTAAGAAGAAATGTTTACATGGATTTTTTTTTAAATGAGTTTGTTTTTTTAAAACTATTTTGAAAAGGCATACAGAGAATTTTAAATCCGTGACTTTAACTCTGCTGACACAAAACCAGTGAGAAAATTAATCCTCTTTTGCTTAAATCATCACCAACCCTTGGATTTTTCTCCCTTTCCAGTCTCTTCAAGCTAAAAATAATCCAAGTTTTCAGCAATGCACAGGTGCGCTGTCTCAGTGCAAAAGTACACTTTTCATCCTTGAAAAACGCCTCACCGGAAAACTGGCCCTATTTTCGCCGGAGAAAGTGGGATGAAAAAAAAACCACCTCCAAGATGAAGCTTCTTAGTCGCGATGAATATTATTATAATTCTTCGCCTTAATGAAAACTCTTGTTGCGCGAGCCTTTTTTCCCCGTTTTCTTGGCGAATTTTCCTAGACCCCAAGACTCGAGACTCAGTTTAACACTAATTTAGTCTTGGGCTTTTTCTCCCGCTTCCCTCAAACACCTGTTTCGTGAGCTTTTCCCAGACCAGACGGTAGAAAGCTTGCAGCACGTGAACAGAATGTTTCAATTTAGCGGAAAATTTTGCGCTTTTTAATATTTTTTAATTTGTTCCCTTAGTTGCCTTTATCTTTCTCTAGGATATTCGTCCTTTGCCCATTAGTGTAAGACTGTGGGGGAAGGAAACGGCTGGTCCCAGGAAGAGGAAAAGCGTTTTTACAACAATTAGTGCAATATGACTCCGAAAAAAGGGAAAAGTTTGGGATTTTGTTTTTTGGACGCTTTTTTGTAATAAAGGAGAGGAACTAATGTCATGACGAACAAGCTTTAAAAAAAACATTTGTAATTTTTCTTGAACAGAATTTTCCAATCTTTATTTCAATGAGTAGATTAATACAAGTGATTTACAACTTCAGAAGTTGTATAATTGTTTTGAATTTTATGAAAATTTCCACAACAAAAACTGTTAAAGATTTATCAATTATGTGGAGAACGATTTTTTAAGCTCTCTACAAACATGTTTAAAACAAATTTTCCCTGTTGTAGCGAAATGTTTACTCTTCGTGGCGAGCAGCCGACATGAAAATTCCAAAACCAACTTTGTTTGTTTTCACATTATTTTTTTTTTTGTTGCTCGCGAGAGTTTGATTTTATGTGCAAAATAAAACTCTCACAAAAAAAATACGAACAGGCACACTTCTCTTGTTCTCTGCGCTCCAAACACAAGTTGGCACTTTCTTTTGTTTCCCAACAAAGCAATCGAAAAAAGAAGCGAGGGAAAAAGTCCAGTTTGGCTGCGGCGTGAGTCCAAAGTCTCGTTTTGTTTTTATTTTTACAACTTCTTTTTTTGCGGGGAAACTCGAGGTTTGAGCTTTGGTTTGTTGCTCTTGGTCTGGTGTGAAAAAGCGGAAGTGGAAATTCACACAAGTGAAAAAGCATACATGGAGTCTTTTCAACCTCAAAAACAAACAGAAGAAGCGATTTTCAACACGTACTGTTTAATTATTTGTTTGCAATTTTATTATACATGGAGTTCTTTTTTCAACGTAAAAGTTTCTTGGGCCAGGAAAATTATTATTTTTTTAGTTGTGTTACCAACAGAAAATGTTCCATTTAAATGTTTAAATATATTTGAAAAAGTGTCATGTAGAAAAAAGCCAATTATAAGTTGTATGCACAACGATGCTGAGTAAAAAAGCTTAAATTTTGAATAGCCTAAACTAAATTTATAATATTTCTTGGAAAATGTTGAAAATTAATTATAGATTCATTCAAAGTAATGAAAATAAAACTCTGTAGTATATAAAGTACTATTGAGCAATTCCAGCTCAAATCAGGAATTTTTCTGGTACTTTTGTACCCGACCCTCTCCGATTTCAATGAAACTTTGTAGACATGTTATCCTAGGCCTATATAAGCCATTTTTGTGTATATGCAGCCAATAGTACTCGAAAATAACATTTGAGAAGGGCGTAAGGTATTTAAATATTTTTTGTAATTTAAAAATTACTGTATCTCGAAGCCGTTGCGTCGTATCAAAAAGTGGTCAATGACAAACTTGTAGGAAATTGGACGGGCTTTCTGAAAAAATACACTGAAATAAAAATACACGCTACATCTATGAGATTTTTTGATTTTCAAGACTAAAACTTAAATTTAAGGGTGATGTCACGATTTTTTTTCTTTCAAAATTTTTGAGAAAATAGCCTAAAATGTTACCAAAGAATGATTAAAAATGCAGGATGGTATGTCTCTCCTAAAAAAATACAAAAATCATTTACTAAAACTTTTTTTTTGAAAAGTGGTCTAAACGTCAAAATTTTTAAAAACCAGTAGTGGGAATCGATTCTCCAGACAATTTTACATAAAAGTCTCCATATTGACCATTGACCTACAGCGGTTTGAAAAATAAAAATGTTGAAAAAACGGGTTTTTGGGTGATTTTTGGCAATTTCCTATGACAGCATTTCAATTGGATGTAAGGGCTCACAGATATAAGCTTAATTGCATTGCTAATAACTGAAAATAGAATAATTTTTTTCAGTGTGGTAGAAACCAGGACAGTAAATTTGCTTACGTAAATATAAAAACGATAAAAATAATAAAAACGATATAAATTTAAAATTGTCTGGAGAATCGATCCCTACTACTGGTTTTTTTTAAAAAATACGTTTAGACCACTTTTCAAAAAAAGTTTAAGAAAATGATTTTTGTATATTTTTAGGAGAGACATACCATCTTTAATTTTGGGTCAGTCTTTTTGTAACATTTTAGGCTATTTCCTCAAAAATTTTGAACGAAAAAAAATCGTGACATCACCTTTAAATTTAAGCTTTAGAGAAATCAAAAAAATCTTATTGATGTGGCGTATTTTTGTTTCAGTGTATTTTTTTTTTCAGAAAGCCCGTCCAATTTCCTACAAGTTTGTCATTGACCACTTTTTGATACGACGCAACGGCTTCGAGATACAAAAATATTTAAATACCATACGCCCTTCTCAAATGTTATTTTCGTCTACTATTGGCTCCATATACACAAAAATGGCTCATATATGACTAGGATAACATGTCTACAAAGTTTCATTGAAATCGGAGAGGGTCGGGTACAAAAGTACCTAAAAAATTCCTGATTTGAGTTGGAATTACGCTATTATAAAAGCAATTAGTTACAAATTGATGATTTTAACAGCACGAGTCATACATTTACCCAACGAGCCTCTGCCGAAAATACTTAAATTACTTCAAAAATTAAAATACTTAAAATACTTCAAATACTCAAAATACTTAAAATACTTAAAATACTTAGAACACTTAGACTGGTTGCAACGCGGCTCTACTTTGTTCTAGCTGTTTCATTTTTCAAATAGAACTGAAACAGACCACGCGCAACGCGGAGTTGCAGTTTTATTTTTCGAGCAGTATTTTGAAACCGGAATAAAACTGCTCGACGAGTTTGTTTCAAACGTGAGACGGTTTGGAACTGGAATAGAACTCAGTTTCAAAAAAAATCAGATATATAAAGATATCCACGTATTCTTACACACACACTATGATGCTGTGTTGATAATCATACGCACACAATGAAAAGCATTTTTTTGAAACAACATTTAGATCAGCGCGTTGCGAGCACCGTGTTTTAGTTTCATTTCCGCCAGTTCTAAAAATTTAAAACTGCTCGTAATTTGAAACAATTATAAAACTTCGCGCTGCAGACAGTCTTATAATACTTAAAATACTTAATATACATAAAATACCTAGAATATTTGAGCTTAACAAAAATCTCTCCGTTTTACCTTTAAATACTTATGATTTTTAAATCCGTGTTCAATCAATTCAATCTCATGTTCAAAATTGTTAGTTTTAAAATCGAAAGATTTTAAATAATTATTGGCAACACAGCTTGCTTACGTAATTTTACTTTATTTTTAAGGATGGATATCAAAATTTACATAAAATCAACAACTTTTAACAGTAATACAGCAAAAGCCCTGTTTCATTTCCGAGTATCTTCCCAGTTGTCATGGAAATAACGTCATGATTCGAATTCCCGGACGCTTCGAAACCCGGACACTTCAACTTGTTTTATAAATGGAGCACCCGATTCGAGTGGTAGAAATGACAGTTCTCCCATAAGGAATTGAAGAAAAAAGCAAAAACTGCTCGAATGGAAATGGTCCATTATTTGGATATAAGTTCGCATTATGAATGTCAAAACTGTGTTATTTGATGAATTCTAACATCAACTTTCATTTAAAGTTTGACAGCGTTCAATAGTTAATGGCAAAACAATAAAATAAAATTATTAGTTTACCAAAAATGCGAAACATTTCAACGGATATATTTCATAGGCGTCCGAAGCACCGGGAAGCAGAAATTTATGTTCTTGATTTTCTTAAATTCTAGCCATTTTTATATAAACTATCGATTATTTTGATGTTAGCAGTTTATTTGAGGCTTAAAGAATGCCATTCACTAACATTTCAGTCCAAATTTGTGCAATTTATAAGCAAAATCGAGTGTCCGGAATTCGAATCAGCTTTTAACAGTGTCCGGGATTCGAAGCACAACAAGTCATTTTAATTTTCAAATTCTGATGAAAAATTGTTAGAAAAGACATATTTTGCCTGCATTCTCTTAAAACTGACTGTTTATACTAAATCCTGATGATATTTCTACATTTCCAACTTATTACATAAGTTTTTGCCAGCTATATCCAAAATAATATGGTACTGAGTGTCCGGATTTCGAATCATGACGTTAGTAGTTAATACCAAATTCTGTTTAAACTTACAATCGTTTGCCCTTCAAATCGTGTAATAATAACCCCACATGAAAAGTTCATTCAGCCTCCAAATCGATTTCCCCCCGAAAGCAGGCCAAAATCAAGAGCATCAGGTGTGCGACATGTTTTTAAAAGTAGGGGGAAAATGTAAAGAAAAAAAACCAAACTAGAAGTCCTTCCTCCCACACACAATACCAACACCGGCTTCAGAACTCAAACACACAAAAGGGTTTTTTGTGGAAAATTTATGTTTTCCGATGTTGTTGCACAACAAAGGGGGGCAGGAATTTGCTCTTTGCAGACGTTTTCCCACTTTTCCCGGCACGCAGCTGTTTGAACAGAGGAGGAAACGCTTGCTTGCTTGTTAGAGGAAAATTAGAGCGGCGCTTTACGTCGGAAGTCGGAACCAGCCGGAACAATGGAATCACTTAATTCGTTGACAGCGAACAAGAGTATTTCAATTTACAGTCTGCGGAGAATGAATGAATGAACGGCGGAACGGTGCTGCTTCTCTATTATTTTCGCAGATTTATTGGCATGGTAATTAAACTAGAACTTGCGTGGGGTGGAATTTATTTGGGAATTAATTCCGAAGCAACCTTGAAGGCATTTTTGCAGCAAAAAAAAAAACGTAACTTTATTCAGTGAAGGACCAAAAATCCTCTAAACAAGCTCATAAATGATGAAGTGTGACATGTTGGTTGTTCTTTTCATTAAAAGTCGCGCCAAAGTACCTTTTTTCATAGACCATTTTGGTTGTGGTGGCGTCGGCGACGTCACTGAAGATATGGCAACTGACAGTCATCATCCAAACGAACAGATGGCAGCACTGCTTTGTAGGAGTGAGAAGAAGGGGAAGGGAGTTATAACAAATGTACTTCCGACTCACTTTCGTCGTGTGTGAGAGTGTGTTGTCAAGTTGACTGTGATATTTTTTCGCGCCCGCGACATCGAGGAAGACCCCCAGAACGAGGACATCACCCAGGCTACTTCGTTGTCTCGGGTGGTAGATTTTGGCAGTGTTTACTACCCTGGTGAGTGGAGGCAGGGATGCTGAAAGTGGAAATCTTCAATGTTTAAGCCTGAAAAAATAAATAAATAATGCTGTGATTTTTCTAATTTTCTTAAAATTAGACAAAATAATAAAAAAAAACAATGATGATAACAAAAGAATGATTTTTAGAATAGCCTTGATTTTTTTTACAAATCTTTATGTAAAATACATTCAGAAAAGATTATTTTTATTTTATATCTCAATAAGGCATATTTTACTCTACTCAGTTTAGTTTTTTTTTGTTTAATGATCTGCAACAATATTATTTCGCAAAACTTATATTTATTTCTTCAAACCATACATTTAGTACCCCTTCCCGCCATAATCAAAATTTAGTTTCTTCTACGTTTTTGTTTCCATAACCAAAATGGTAGAAAAAATTAATTTGTTTAAAATTGTTCGAAAAATTACAGTTTAAAGTTGAAATGTATAAAGCACTAGAGCTACCAATGGCGTAAGAGGTTTTAATATGAAACTACTTTTTTGCAATAAAAATTATTTAACCGAAAGCTGCATTATTAAAGAACCATTAAAAAACTAGGGGAACTATGCCCTTTCTCAGCCTATTTCTATTATCGGCCTATCAGCACTTTGATCATGAATTACAGCTTATATAAAGTGTTTTTGACTGTTCCAAAGTAATAAATAGCTCAAATAAAAGTGAGCAAACAACTCTCCATTGTTGAAACATCTGAAAATGTTGATTTAATAGCAGAAACGGCAAAAGTGATGAGAATTGATCGAACGGCTTAGTGTGATTAAAATGGGTATATTTCCCCTTCTTCGTATAATGCAAAAGGTGCCCAAATTATCAATATCATTCTTTATTATATTCTCTCAAACTGGTCAAAGAGACAATTTCAAAATCAATTTTATGGCATGGATTCATTTTACTCACTGACCAAACACTGGGATCAAAAAAATAATATCTGTTTTTTTTTAACAAAAAATACTTTAAGTTATTTTTGATAAGTTGTATGACGACAGCTTATGAATTTAAAAAATTTATATATTTTTTGAATTGGTATGTTTTTTTACAGCCAGTCTAGGCATTGATTGATCCTCACACGTATTTTAACCATTGCTATTGCAATTCTATACAATTTAATAATCCGAACCAGGAACAAATCAGTTTTCGATGCATTTTAAATTTTTCAGGATTTCCCGGGAAATTTAATGAAAATTTCCCATTTTCCGGAAATTTTGTAACCCCGGGAAATTGGACGCTCTACATACATTTGATATTTTTATGTAAATTGAAATCATTTTTTTTTTCTGTATGACGTAGACGTTTTCAAGCAATGTGTCGTATCCTTCTGACCAGTCTTCTTGTATGATTTGTCTTTCCCTACAAGAGATATCCCAATAATTGTAAAACATTCATAAAATAAAAATATTTTTAAAATTTAAAAACTTGAAATCACATACTTTATTTTGAACAATTTTCTTCAAATTCATTATAATATTATAATAAAATAAAATAAAAATTTTATGCATTTAATTTCGTTACAATCAAGTAACAAACATTCAATAAGTTACAGAAGGAAATTGTATAATAAAATGCTTTAAAAAATATACATTGTTAATCATTGATCTTTCAACTACTGCAAAATTATTCTAATAAAAATATTTTTAATTCTTTTTTGATCGAATGGAATATTTTTTCCAGCTTAAACCATTCCAGACACTTGAGGTGTAAAATCTTTAAATTTCAAATTTTATAAATGTTTTTCCTCTCTTGGTTTTGGTAAATCTAGACGAGAGCCAAACAAATAAAAAAGTTTGAGACATGAAACATGAAAAAAAAACAGACAAACAATACAACGACAAAGAAAAATATAAATAAACCCAAAAATTTATGAAAGCAAATTAAAATTGGTGTTTTTCACAATATGATTTTTTTGTTCATGCATTTGAAAGTGATTACACGATTTCTTTAAACATTTCAAAATTTCATTAATTCATATTTTACTTCAGTTTTTTACAATATGGGTATCAAATGATCGGATTTTTTTCATACGTTTCGATAACAATGATATTTTATTAATTACTAACAATTTTCATTAAATCGAATCTTTTCTAGAAAATATGTAGTTTTTTGAAAAATTATATACCTTAAAAACACTTTATTACTCTCAAAATGTATTAAAAATACGTAGTCTTGTAAAAAAATTTAAAAACAAAATATTATTGCTTTCGAAGTGTATGAAAAATTCCAACCATTTGATACCCATATTGTAAAAACCCAAATTTTGAGTATTTTTTCGAAAATGCGTAAATATTTCCTCCTAAAAGTACATAAATTTCCGATCTTAATGAAAGTATATTTTTTAAAAAAATATATTTTTTCAAATACGTAGTTTTATGAAAATTTGGAGTTACATTATTACTATCGAAATGTTTGAACACTTTTCGATCATAAGATACTCATACTGGAAAAAAACTAAAAATTTTGAGTGTTTCTTTTCGAAAATACAAAGTTTTTTGTAAATTTTGAGCATATTCAAAAAATTGTGTTAAAATTTTCGTCAATCAATAAATGTCAATCTGTAAGTATTCACACTATAATAGCATAATTTTGAGTTCTTTTTTTTAGAATCACGCCAATCAATATTTTTTCATAAAACTGAAAAGTCTAGAAGTCTTATCGTCTCAAAACAATTTAAAATGCATTTTTCAGCATTGAAAATCATATTTAGCTTGTTTGGGCTTGTTTGAAAATATTTTGATCTTTTATGAAATTTCAATGTTATTCTCACTCAAATAAAATTATCGTCAATACTTTGAAATTTTCGAAACTTATTATTGAAAAACAACCCGAGCAGACGGAAATAACATGGGAATAACATTTTTTGATATTTGAAAATACTATGCCAATAACATTTTATGTTATTAATAACAAGATTTGTGTTTTGTCGTTATGATTTTCTTGTTATTGGATCGTTATTGTAATAACAGACAGATAACACTTTTAGTTATTTTTCGAACAAATCTTTGTTATTATTTTTTGTTATTTTAACAACTAATCCGATCATCCCAATAACGGTTGGAGTTATTCTTCCATAACAAAAAATGTTATTTCAAAGTTGTTTTGGCTCTCAACCAATATCAGACCAATAACAAATTTTGTTATGATAACATAATCTGTTATTGAACTCTTATGCAAAAATAGATTTTGCAGGAAAATTCCATAACACTTTTTATTATTTTAACAATATTTGTTATTGAAATGGAATGAATTTTGTTATTACCGTCTGCCCGGGAACTGAACAGGTGTATAATGCATTTTGAAACACTTTTTTCCATTCAAATGTTGATTTATATTTTTTTCCTTTGGGTGTAATGAAATGCACCCCCGGGCAAAATGCACCCCCTGCTTTTCTCGGTATTTGGAAGAATTGTTCGGGAAAATATCAAAGAAATTGGAAGCTTACCCGGGCAGACGGTAATAACAAAATTAATAATATTTCAATAACAAATCCATTTAAAATAACAAAAAGTGTTATTATTTTATCCTGAAGTTCAACTTCAAGAAGAAAAAATAATAACAGTTTCTGATAAAATAACAAAATTTGGTATTGAAGTGATATTATATTGGAAATGTTTAATAACACGCTAATAAGAGGGATTGTTATACATTTCAAAAACTCTCCTAATAACAAAATTTGTTATTCGTTCGGTATACTGACTTAGAAATAAAATTACCACAAATCGCACAAATGGAAAAGTTTCTAAGTGTCCATAACACAATCTGTTATTATTTTTTTTATTAAATATGTTTAGATCTTTGGGATAATTTTGACCAATTTCATCAGGGTTATTATTTTGGCCATGAAATGGGGTTCTAAGCTAAATGTATTCTAAAAAGTTGAAATTTTGAAATTGATTTTTTTAATTATTTGATATACCCTCTAAGGGACTTTGCTAAAATTGGCTAGAACTATGGGATAATTTTGAGCAATTTCGTCAGGGTCATTATTTTGGCCATGAAATGGGGTCCTTAACCTAAAATTATTCTAAAAAGTTGAAATTTTGAAAGTTGATTTTTTTAATTATTTGATATACCCCCTAAGGAACTTTGCTAAAATTGGCTAGAACTATGGGATAATTTTGACCAATTTCGTCAGGGTCATTATTTTGGCCGTGAAATGGAGTCCTTAAGCTTAAATTATTCTAAAAAGTTGAAATTTTGAAAGTTGATTTTTTTAATTGTTTGATATACCCTCTAAGGGACTTTGCTAAAATTGGCTAGAACTATAAAATAATTTTGACCAATTTCATCGGGGTCATTTATTTCACCATGAAATGGGGTTTCAAGCTAAAATTAATCCGATAAAATTAACTTTTGAGAGTTCATTTTTTTTTTAATTTAGTTATATTACCTAACGGAATTGACATATTTATTGAGAATTATTTTCACAGAGCCAGGAAGTCAGAGCTGACGTTGAAGTTCGAGCAGGAGTGAGACCTCAGAGACTGCATCGGATTCAGCAAATTTTCAGCAACTTTTACTTGGAGTCGGAATCTGTGAAGTCGGGTATTTCTGGAGAGCTGAAGTCGTCGTTGACGTCATATCGTGCATCCAGAGTCGGAGTTGTCTTCAAAGTATGGATTCAAAGTCGCTTGGAGGTACCCGACTCTGCAGCCCTGACTAGTACAGAGGAGTTATGGCAACTGCAGGTTTATTTGCAAATTACAAATAAACCAAAACAATAACTTTTTTGTTATTATGCTGCTCCACCTCTCCGCACAAAATAACAAATCTTGTTATTCCTTCATGATTCCTTCTGTGTTATTGGTTTGTTATTGCAATAACAACATAATAACAGTTTAAGTTATTCTTCGAACAAATCTTTGTTATTGATTTTTGTTATTTTAACAACTAATCCGATCATCCCAATAACATATTTCGATCTTCTCACAATATCAAAAACTGACCTTCCCAAGTTATTTCCGTCTGCTCGGGTATTATTGCTAAACCATGCAGGAAAAATTTGCGCTTCGTAGTATAAAATCCGCTTAGGGGGATAGAGGGTAATATGCACCCCCTAAAGGAAAACTGTGATTTCTCAACCATTACAGCATTTCTGTGGAAGAATTTTGTTAGATGTTCTAAAACAACTATTATTCTTCGTCATCCATATGAAAAAAGTGATGAAAACCCTCAAAATTGTTTAAAAATAGCAAATTTCTAAAAACATTTTTGATTCATTTCAAACAATCATGCAGGGCAATATGCACCACAACATTGAGGCAAAATGCACTACAACTACGGGGCAAAATGCACCACAACAATGGGGCAAAATGCACCGGTTAAAATCAGTTTTCACTAGTCACCACTAGATGACACCACTGTTTTTACAAAGGGGCATCACATCGGTGCATTTTGCCGCGACCAAGCTTTTTGCATAAAATTCGATTAAAAATAAAGGAGAATGGGCGAATTTGGCCCAAGGATGTACACGAACGGGACCAACTTTTTTCGAAAGATCTCGCCGATAAATGAAAAAAAGTCTTCTGGACCAACTCTCTAAAACCCGGGGTTCAAAAGTTACATGCTGTTGAAGTTTGAGCATTTTGGGTTAAAATGTACAAAAAATCGTATTTTTGCTATTTCTTAAATCATTTATAGAATCTCTGTTTCATTGTGGATTTCGATTTTCTTGACTTCATTCGACGCGTATCAGCAAAAACTATGAGTTCTGATATGTCTTAGCATGATTGAAACATGATTTCTCTTGTTTTTATCCGTTTGAACCGTTTGTGCAAGAGGCATCCCATAGAAACAAGTCGAAACTTCAAGATTTTGAAACCGGATCCGACCCAGACTGCTTCAGTGAGTATGGAAGGCTTCAGTGCAATGTTGTAACAACTTATTGGGATGGTCTGAGTCATCCGAGAACTCCTTGGAGTTAAGACCGGTGAGTCTACCGCCGTAACAAGCAAGATGTCGGCGGTCGGGCAAATATCTTAACTCCAGGGAGTCCTTGGATGACCCAGGACATCCTAACACATTAGCAAGGTAGTCTACCACACTCACTGAAGCTATGCGGGTATGTTCCGTTGTCAAAACCGGTCGATATTTTGCTTGTTACGGTAGTAGACCCACAGATCTTAACTCCAGGGAATCCTAGGAGAACTCAGGACACTCCAACACATCAGCATAGTAGTCTACCATACTCACTGAAGCCATACGGGTATGATCAGTGGTCAAAAACCGCCGACATCTTGCTTGTTACGGCGGTAGACTCACCGGTCTTAACTCCAAGGAGTTCTCGGATGACCCAGACCATCCCAATAAGTTGTTACAACATTGCACTGAAGCCTTCTATACTCACTGAAGCAGTCTGGATCGGATCCGGTTTCAAAACCTTGAAGTTTCGACTTGTTTCTATGGGATGCCTCTTGCACAAACGGTTCAACGCTTAAAAACAAGAGAAATCATACTTCAATCATGCTAAGACATATCAGAATATATAGTTTTTGCTGATACGCGTCGAATGAAGTCAAGAAAATCGAAATCCATAATGAAACAGAGATTTTAAAAATGATTTTAGAAATAGCAAAAATACGATTATTTGTATATTTTTACTCAAAATGCTCAAACTTCAACAGCATGTAACTTTTGAACCCCGGGGTTTAGAGAGTTGGTCCAGAAGACTTTTTTTCATGTCTCGGCGAGATCTTTCGAAAAAAGTTGGTCCCGTTCGTGTACATCCTTGGACCAGCTCCCATACAATTTTGCCCATTCTCCTTTTTTATGTTTTTGGCATCATCTATCTATAGAATAATGAAGATTATGGCAGAAATTATATAAATCAACACTTACAATATCAATTAATGCTTTTTATATTGTCCAAAAATCATATTGAAAGTTGAATGAAAATTAGATCAAAACACAACATTTTAAAGTTTTGCCAATAACTTTAGCTGTTTTTATCGTACGATGCTTAAATTTTTCCAGCATGGTTTCACAATATTAAGCTTCCGATTTCCATGATTTTTTCCCCGGAATATTCTTCCCAATACCGTGAGAAGCAGGGGGTGCATTTTGCCCCGGGGGTGCATATTACCCCCTCTCCCCCTAAGTTATTTGCATAACATTAAAATGTTGTGTTTTCATCTAATTTTCATTGAACTTTCATCATGATTTTTGGACAATATAAAAAGCATTTATTGATATTGTAAGTTTTGAGGTAGATAGTTTTTGCCATAATCTTCATTATTCTGTAGATAGATGAGTCCAAAAACATCAGAAAGTGAATTTTTAATTAAATTTTCTACAAAAAGCGTAGTCGGGGCAAAATGCACCGCTGTGAAGCTCCTTTGTAAAAACAGCGGTGTCATCTAGTGGTGACTAGTGAAAACTGATTTTCCCCGGTGCATTTTGCCCCGTTGTTGTGGTGCATATTGCTCCGCATGGTTGTATGAAATGAATCAGAAATCGTCGCCATCGTGCTAACTTGTCGTACGTGCATTTTGGGCCAAATTGAGTTAAGAACGCCATTTTGTGCAGCTCACAATGCCTCACCTTTTGACCTTCACAGATCCCCAAAATTCGATTTCAATCCTGAGATATTCAACAAAAACCGAAAAAACTCAGTGCATTTTTGTCACTTTACATATGAAAGTAGTTTCAATCTTGTCGTGCTATCTTGTCACTCCATGAAAATTGATGTAAGTGCGACAAAAGGCCAAAGGGATTTCAGGCCAGGAAAGTCAGGATGCGTTTGTCGCACGTACAAGCTAGACTACCGTAAACATTTGTAATTATAACTCGGGACTCCAGCAACCAACTTCAACCAAACTTTTGGACAATGCACAGAATGGTGAGCCAAACAAAACGTGTTTGTTATTGTTTACATTGCGTGCGCTCGTTTTTGTATATTCAAGGTCAAACATTTAAACGCGTTTTTCTCGGAACGTCAAAATGGCGGGTGCGACAAGATAGCACGACGACGTCGAAATGTTTATAGAAATTTTATATTTTCGAACAATTTTGATGTTTTTAAGACTTTTTTCGTATGGATGACGAAGAATAATAGTTGGTTTAGAACATCGAACAAAATTTTTCCACAGTAATGCTGTAATGGTTGAGAAATCACAGTTTTCCCTTAGGGGGTGCATATTATCCCCTCTCCCCCTACGATATACTATTTTTGCTTAATTGGGTTGAGTTTTCAAATTTAAACTAATGTAAAAAAATCCAATGATTCACAAATATTTTTCTTAAATCTTACAAATTTTTGAATCCCTGCAATTTTTCAGCGCCCAAAAACATTCCATCAACAAACAACATGACGGCGAAACTCTCTATATTTAGGACCCTCAGCCATCCCTCGACCATTCCGTGTGTGGAGAGGGGGAGGAAAGTGGCAAGTCGTGGTAGCAGCTTGACAGCATCCATAACTACCTCCCCACCCAGCAGTGCCCCATCACCATTCACAACCACCAACAAACACAGGAAACATTTTCGACGGAGCAGTAGTAGGCGGCGGCGGCGAATCTCGCGAATTTTCCTCGACTGCGAAGAGACGACGAGCAGAGGAGGGTGTCGCAAATTTATGATGAAGAGCTACATAAAAAATTATGTTTGCTCCGAGGAGCGCATTATGAATTTTCTGGGTGAAATTTGGCCGTGAAAGAGTGAATTGTTGTGTGGTCTATAAAGGGGAGAGCTTTAAAAAAGGTTTGCGAAGAACCTTCTTTCTGTTTTTTTTTTATATCAGTTATGTAAAATAAACTTAAGTAAATTTTTGATATAGAATAGAACTCACTACGAACATTTTGAAAACAAAAAAAGGTTGAGATTTCAGAGCATAATTTTTAGATTACTGATGAGCTTTACTTATACAGCAATTCCATTTGAAAAGAGCCTAAACCGAAAAAAAAGTTCTCGAATCGGGCTCAAAAATTTTCTGGGGGTTCCTCGGCCAAAATAATTAGACCCGTATTTTTTTGTTTGGCCATTAGGGTGACCTACATCTTGCTAGGGTGGTTCAAATGGCAATTTTTGTCATTTTTCGCAAAAACCACTTTTTTCGAAAAATCATATCTCCGCGCCATTTCATCCGATTTTAGCTGTCTTAGACGCAAAAGAAAGGTGATGAGTTTGGCTATTTGAGAAATATAGTACGAAGTTCCAAAAATCTAGCTTAGCTATTGAAAAAGTCATATGAAAACTTAAAATGGCGTTTTGACCGTGTATGGACCAAAGAGCCTATGTCTGAAAATATTTTTATCGGATTCCTCGGAAAATTTCACATAACATATTTAAAAATTGGCGATGTCGAACCGTACGTTTCCAAGATATGATTTTTTGAAAATAAAAACTGAGTTTTTCGACGCGCCACGCGCAAAAACAGGAAAATGACGAAATCGGCATAAAATCAACCTTTTTCACTAAAACTGCGATAATTTAAAAATTTCAGCGATGAATTTTTGTAATTGAAAGACGCAACTTTTGGTACCCAGACATGTGTCTGGGTACCAAAAGTTGCGTCTTTCAATTACAAAAATTTTGATACCCAGACATGTATAGGTCATCGCTGATTTTTTTAAGTTATCGCAGTTTCAGTGAAAAAAGTTGATTTTTTGCCGATTTCGTAATTTTCCTGTTTTTGCGCGCGGCGCGTCAAAAAACGTAGTTTTTATTTTCAAAAAGTCATATCTCGGAAACGTATGGTTCGACATCGCCAATTTTTAGATAACATATGTCAAATTTTCCGAGGAATCCGATAAAAATATTTTCAGACATAGGCTCTTTGGTCCAGACACGGTCAAAACGCCATTTTAAGTTTTCAAACGACTTTTTCAATAGTTAAGGTAGATTTTTGGAACTTCGTACTATTTTTTCCAAATAGCCAAACTCATCACCTTTCTTTTGCGTCTAAGACAGCTAAAATCGGATGAAATGGCGCGAGATATGATTTTTGAAAAAGTGTTTTGCGAAAATGACAAAAATTGCCATTTTTTGAACCACCCTAGCAAGATGTAGGTCACCCTGTTGGCCAAACAAAAAAATACGGTTCTAATTATTTTGGCCGAGGAACCTCCAGAAAAATTTTGAGCCCGATTGGAGAACTTTTTTTTCGGTTTAGGCTCTTTTCAAATGGAATTGCTGTATAGCAATAGTGAATTTTCTAGCTATCAAACTTTACCGTTTCAAAATTTAGCAAAATTCACCAACCGAAAAAATATTGAACTTATTTTCAAGAAGCATTTTCAAGTTGATTTTAAGCCATTTAAGTGAAGTCATTAACATCTGTTCCACGATCTAAACTACTCATCGATATTCATTTGCAGGCAAACTCAATTGAAAATTTCAACGCATCCTTGAAGCAATCTAGAATAAATTTACATCACTAAACCCAAAATGCAATTTACGATGCATCCCAAACAAGACCACCCAGGTTGGGCTGGATATTGTCGACCGATTGTTGGAATTGCCATTTGCAAGAAGGGGTAACTAATGTGTACTGCCTCTGGGTAAGAAGCGATATATTTTCCGGTTTTTGGCGCAAACTCCAGAGCTATTGTGCAATTTGCTTCTTTAGCAGTGGGAACACACTCGAAATGTTCACTTTTGGCAAAAGGCACAAGGCAATGGAGATTCTAGAGACGTGTATCGAAAGCGATTTCACTTAACAACTTGCAACTTGCATAAATTAAGACGCATTGCGTGCATTGTTGCTGGGTGTGTTTGTCTGAGGTAAAATCTTCAGTTGATTGAAATTTAGTGCATGCAAGTTGATTATTTATTACAAAAATAAATAAAATATCACTGTATCCCGAGCAGACGGCAATAACTTGGGAAGGTCAGTTTTTGATATTGTGAGAAGATCGAAATATGTTATTGGGATGATCGGATTAGTTGTTAAAATAACAAAAATCAATAACAAAGATTTGTTCGAAGAATAACTTAAACTGTTATTATGTTGTTATTGCAATAACAAACCAATAACACAGAAGGAATCATGAAGGAATAACAAGATTTATTATTTTGTGCGGAGAGTTGGAGCAGCATAATAACAAAAAATGTTATTGAACTGGTATCCATCTCCATAACAAAAAAAGTTATTATTTTGATTTATTTGCCATTTGCAAATAAACCTGCAGTTGCCATAACTCCTCTGTACTAGTCAAGCACATCCGTGGAACTCTGAACAAATTTCTGCTCAAAAAGTGTGACGAGAAATCAGTTCATTAGTGTTCTACGATAAATTTGTCCGGGATGATTTCTCAGCACACTACGATCTCATAAAAGAAAATGTATACCAGTTAGACTGACATTCGTGGCAAAGAATCAAAACAAACAAGCTCATCACGATTTGCACCTTTTTATCAACTAAAAATTGAGTGAAAATGTGTTTCCGTTAAACTGGCCATCACACGCAATGTTAAACGTTTTGCGTCTTCCATAAACAACCATCTTAACAAGAGTACAGATTGAAAGTTAAAAAAAAACTTGGCCTGGTGACATCAACTAAGACAACAGAAGTGATCACTTGGAGGCACATTTAAAATTGCTTCATTGAACCACTTGTTTTCAAATAACTACCGTACCTTTCAAGCGGAATGTTTATTTCAGTTCAAATTATGTCTTCTTTGTACAAGATTCATAAAAATAATGCTCGTAACAAATCCAACTATCCCCAACCACCGGAAAATAATCCATTCAGATGGCACTTCTCTGGTTCTCGATCAAGTGATGTTCACACTAAACATTTTTCATCAGTTTTTTTTTATGGAAATCCGTTTCTTTTAGGACGCAATGGAATATGAACGAAAATGGTTCCTGAAGATGGACGGAAATTTGTAAACATTAGAAAATTGTTTTTTTGCATGGCCAGCTACGATGTTGTTTTCTTTTATGTGTATAACAGTTTATGCCAGTTTCTATCAGTCAAGGGGTTCTAAAGTTGTGTTTCGAATTATTTGCTCAGGCTGGAGAAAAAATCGTGCTGTTGAACAACCCCTCGGTTAAATCTATTATATAATCTGTTATAAAAGTTGGAGCTCTCCACCGCTAGAGGCAGCACTGTATAAATCCCTCTTTTTTAATCTCAAGTTCTACCGATGTGAGTCAGGGCTGCAGAGTCGGGTACCTCCAACCCGGGCAGACGGTAATAACAAATTTCATGCCATTTCAATAACAAATTCTGTTAAAGTAACAAAAAGTGTTATGGAATCTTCCTGAAAAATCCATTTCTGCATAATGGTTTTATAACGGTTTATGTTATCATAACAAAATTTGTTATTGGTCTGATATTGATTGAAAGCAGGGTGGCCACCAGATTTCGATTTTCAATTTCCCGGTTTTTTCCCGGTTTTCTCCCGGGACCAGAAGGAATTTTCCGGAATGTTTTTAAACCAAATTACAATGTTTTTTAGGCTAACGTTAATATCATCATACTTTTTGAACGCATACATTTGGTTCAAAGTTTGAATTCCTCAAGAAAGCTTTCAAATCTTGAGTTAAAAGTAAGTAAGTTGTAAACGAAGCCGTTTTTATCTGTTATCAATCAAACCGCTAATTTTCAAATTATTGGGTTTTTTCATCAAAAGTCGTTTTTATTTTTTTAAATAAGATAAATTATAAAAAGGAATTTATTAATTTTGTAAAATAGATTTACAAAAATACGTTGCTATCAACATTGATGTAAATGCTCGTTAATTTTCTTTGAAAAAAGGTTTTGTGAATTCAAAAAGAACAATTCTTCCAAGAATTATCAATTTCTGTGAATTTTTTTTTTGACAAAATTATGTGAGTACTTTCTTTTTAACCAAAAAAGTCTTTTTGCATCATTAGTCTAAACAAAAATGTATACACTTTGGCAGCAGCGCAGGAAAAGTGCCATACAAATGTAAAAAAATCGATACCTTGAAACTTTCTTTTTAGAATAATTTTAATAAAAAATACTTTCTAAAAAACCCAAATCACATAATGGTAAAAACAATTAAAAAAATATCGTGCTGTGAGTTTTTCAACAACACATAAGGCGGGTACACATTTTATTCAAAGTTTTTGTTGCCCCCAAAAATCAGGGGACAAAAAATTAAAGCAATCAAAATTTTAATGGAAATTTAAGTGCAATCAGCTGAAATCAATTTAAAATGCATTCCCTTGCGTCTAGAATAATTTTTATGCATGTTTGGGTTGATTTAATAATCTTTTGAATTTTTGAAAATTTTCGATCTTTATTTTTTATTCGTTCTTTTTTTTTGTTTTCGTCGAATCTTGCATTTTTTGAAGACTTATGATTGCAAAACAACTGAACTAGCGTAAAATGCATTTTTAACACTTTTTGCATTCAAATGTTGAGACTATGGCTTGTTCTTTGAATTTTTATATATTTTTTTCAGATTTAAACATACCACACATACTTTTTTGAAGTTGTACCTATTTTCAATTAAAAAATAATTCTATTTTATCTCTAAAAAATCAAATGGTTGAGAAAATTCTTTACAGCATTCTTTTTTGAACATTTTTGATCCATTCTTTTGTTGCTGAGATACGAGCCAAGAAAAATATTTTAAAAGAGTGTATTTTGTGTGACAATTTGAAGGAAAAATCTTGATCTTTAAATTTAGAGAGATATTTTCTGTAATGTTGTTTTCGTACCATGATATCCATATTTTCCACTTACAAAAAATCCTAATTTTAATTTTATGCAAAACTAATATTTTAGCAAAGATGGGGTAAATATCCGCCATTACGGGGTTTGTCTTCCGGACCCCCTGAGACCGCTCGTGGTACCCCCAGGGCTACATGTACCCCAGGTTGAGAACCGCTGGTAGAGCAAACATTTTGCTTTATTAAAAAAAACAAATTCGTCTGGTAAAAATATCATAGGATACATAGAAAAAAAAAATCCATAGCCAAGAAGCATGAGTCTATCACATAAATTCAAACATAGATTTCGCGAATTCTTCATTTAGAATAACAGGAATAATATTCTTATTGAGAAAAGAACATATTGAATACATTAAAGAATCTTTTGTCAAATTTTAACGAAACTTAACATATTTTCCCGGTTTGTCGGTCGAATTCCCGAGTTTTTCCCGGTTTTCTCCCGGTGGATAAAAATCCCGGTTTTTTCCCGGTTTTCCCGGTTTTTTCCCGAGGTGGCCACCCTGATTGAAAGCCAACACAACTTTGGAATAACATTTTTTGTTATGGAAGAATAACTCCAACTGTTATTGGGATGATCGAATTAGTTGTTAAAATAACAAAAATTAATAACAAAGATTTGTTAATAGAATTACTAAATGTGTTATTAGTCTGTTATTACAATAACATTCCAATAACAAAAAAATCATAACGACGAATAACAAATCTTGTTATAAATAACGTAAAATGTTATTGGCCTAGTCTGCTCGGGAAGCGACTTTGAATCCATACTTTGAAGACAACTCCGACTCTGGATGCAGGATATGACGTCAACGACGACTTCAGCTCTCCAAAAATACCCGACTTCACAGATTCCGACTCCAAGTAAAAGTTGCTGAAAATTTGCTGAATCTTATGCAGTCTCCGAGGTCTCACTCCAGCTCGAACTTCAACGTCAGCTCCGACTTCCTGGCTCTGTGAAAATAATAACAGTTTTTGTTATTCGCACTACAAATATTCTCAATAAATAAATCAATAATCCGATAGGGAATATAACAAAATTTTAAAAAATGAACTCTCAAAGGTTAATTTTATCGGATTAATTTTAGCTTGAAACCCCATTTCATGGTGAAATAAATGACCCCGATAAAATTGGTCAAAATTATTTCATAGTTCTAGCCAATTTTAGTAAAATCCCTTAGGAGGTATATCAAATAATAAATAAAACCAACTTTCGAAATTTCAACTTTTTAGAATAGTTTAAGCTTAAGGTCATGGCCAAAACGAAACGAAATTAAACAAAATGATCCCAAAGATCTAAACATATTTAACAAAAGAAAAAATAATAACAGATTGTGTTATGGACACTTAGAAACTTTTCCATTTGTGCGATTTATGGCATTTTTTTTTCTAAGTCAGTATACCGAACGAATAACAAATTTTGTTATTAGAAGAGTTTTTGAAATGTATAACATTTCCTCTTATTAGCGTGTTATTAAACATTTTCAATATAATATCACTTCAATACCAAATTTTGTTATTTTATCAGAAACTGTTATTATTTTTTCTTCTTGAAGTTGAACTTCAGGATAAAATAATAACACTTTTTGTTATTTTAACAGGATTTGTTATTGAAATATTATTAATTTTGTTACTACCGTCTGCCCGGGTTCCTGGCTCTGTGAAAATAATAACAGTTTTTGTTATTCACACTTCAAAAATTCTCAATAAATAAATCAATACCATTAGGGAAAATAACAAAATTAAAAAAAAAATGAACTCTCAAAAGTTAATTTTATCGGATTAATTTTAGCTTGAAACCCCATTTCATGGTGAAATAAGTGACCCCGATGAAATTGGTCAAAATTATCCCATAGTTCTGACCATTTTAAACAAAGTCCTTTAGGGGGTATATCAAATAATTAAAAAAGTCAACTTTCAAAAATTCAACATTTCAGAATAATTTTAGCTTAAGGACCCCATTTCATGGCCAAAATAATGACCCCGACGAAATTGGTCAAAATTATCCCAAAGAACTAAACATATTTAACAAAAGAAAAAATAAAAACAGATTGTGTTATGGACACTTAGAAACTTTTCCATTTGTGCGATTTTTGGTAATTTTATTTCTAAGTCAGTATACCGAACGAATAACAAATTTTGTTATTAGGAGGGTTTTGAAATGTATAACAATCCCTCTTATTAGCGTGTTATTAAACATTTTCAATTTAATATCACTTCAATACCAAATCTTGTTATTTTATCAGAAACTGTTATTATTTTTTCTACTTGAAGTTGAACTTCAGGATAAAATAATAACACTTTTTGTTGTTTTAACAGGATTTGTTATTGAAATATTATTAATTTTGTTATTACCGTCTGCCCGTTAAAAGACATCATTTTGCAACTTGTTGCTTAATTTTTCTATTTGCACACTGTTCATTTGAATGATTAAAAGTAAGTTATTTCGTCAGTTTGAGTTTTTATTTTTATTTTTATTAATTCAAGCGAAACCTCATCAGCCGTAATATTTTTTTTCAAATTTGTTTGCATTTTCTTCCGGATTTAACTATTTTTATTTTAACTTCTGCTGTTTCTCATCATCTTTATTTTATTTTCTGCTATTTCTATTATATAACTCTTCATTTTCAGTTGTTCTTTATCATTTGTGGTAAGTGTGTTCTTCATATTCTTATCTTGTTTTACCCAATTTTGCAGTTTTTTTATAACAATCTTTCAATAAAAAAAATGTTTCTATCCAACAACACTTATTTTCCTCGTCCTCACAGTTTCATATGACACAAGCAATTCTATTACCACGTGCTCATAAATAACCCTTTGGAAAGCATTAATGCATTACATATGTTGGAAACAACGGTCCTTTCTCCACACCCCCCCATCTCGGTTGGCAACCGGTTATTCATGGCCACCATTACAAAACCCAACACCCAAGCGGAGTGTCTCCTCGTGCCGCCTGTGCAACGTCTATAGTTTGACAAAACACAATATAAATGTTAATCGAACACTGTGCACTCTGCTCTGTCTGGGGCTTGTCTCCCGAGGACGAAGGATTGTTCGAAGAAACAGTTTGACTTTTCTATTACAACCCTTCACATCCGCTGCATCGGCAGCATTTCTTCCAGATGATGTCCTCTCTTGGAGCAAAAGGATGTAAATTTTCATGTTCCCTCCTAAACGATTACAAACACAATAAATTGTCGGACAAACTGCGGCACATTACGGGCAAGCTTAGAAGCGACTTTCCGAAAAGGTGATGAATCAATTGATGGCAAGTTGATTGCCGGGGTTTGGACTTGGAAATAACACTCCCAGAAGGGGGACAATGTTGAAGGAACGTGGTTTGGGTGCTGGATTAGTGTAGAGTAGACTGTCTGTCACAGATTAACTACCTCCTGGGGTTTGTCAGAAGGATCTCTTGGGAGGAACCTTAGCGGAGTGCATTTAATATGCTCTGCAGAACATCTCCACAGGGGATATAAATTATGTTCACTTGACTTACAGGTGGATGGGGGCTAAGGACTTAGCAATTTGAAGAATCTATAGTTTGTAAGTTATTCAGACATATTTGGACATTTTTTGATGCTTTTGAAAGTATTCTTTCAATTTATATTTTCCCCATTTAAGGATATTTTAATTAAGTAATGATCTTCATTTTCATATTCTCAAATATGTTTGAACTGTTCACCGGAATGTGTGAACAACAAGTTAAAATCATGGCAAATTTCAATTATTTCGTGACTCCAAATATTATTATTTGCTTTGTATTTAATATTTTGTTGGTTGCACATCTTTAAAAAAAAACTTAAGACAGTTTAGATTTTTTTAAACATTTTGTTTCATTTTACTAAAGGCATTTACCTTCGAATTATGTCCCTTGACTCTAACCATAGGAAGGCACGAGACAATACATTTTATTATTATTCATAAAAATGGAAAGTCATGGTCAAGTGAGAAAAGTGTTCTAAAATGCATTCTTCAACACAGAAAAAAAACTATTTTTACGCTTCTGTACACAATTTCACAAAAAAAATGATTAAAATTTATTTGAAAAAAAAAATCCCTCTGATTTTTCGTGCCGTTAGTGAAGTGCCGTTAGAGGTGGCCAAAAAAAAGAGTGAGCTGCTCAAAGATCCGGTTCAAGAGCGAACGAACCAGGGCTCACAAAAAAAGAACCGCGGCTCTTTTTGAAACTCCGATCTTTTGAAAGAACCGTTCCATGTTCAAACCTATAGTTTTTAAGCGAATTTTCTCGATTTAAACTATTTTTTAAATAATGTCTAATAAAGTGTAAAAAAAAAACATCAATAATAACATATTTTTAAAGTAATCTTTTCAACATTTTTTAACAAAAAGAGCGAAAAAGCCGTTCAAAAGAGTGGCTCATTTTAAAGAGCGAGCAAAACTGAGCGGTTCCTAAAAAATAGCGCTTTTGCCCACCCCTACTACTGACATATACTCTGACGAATATTTGCAACAGTCTTATAAAACTTGTACCAGCAAATTTTATTCAATGTTTTTGATCCTTGTATCTGAATTCTGGCATTGAGGGTTTAAAATAAATGAATACAATTAAATGTTGACAGAAATCCCAAGTTAAGTGCTGATTGGACCATCCCTCTATTTTTGGCACCGCCCTCTTTGTTGACTATTTAAAAACACTTTTTTTTTCTTTTAATCATAGCTTTGCAACTATTTAAGCAAAAGACATTCTACAGGTTGCATTATACAGCAAATTGTCCAAGGAATTCGATAAAAATAAAATTTTAACCCTTATATGCCCCCTAATGTTATGTTTTAACGTTTTAAGTATTAAAATATAGTTTTGACCAATTCCTTATATTTTTATTTGTTTTATTTTATCGCCATCGTGTTCCCCGGACAATTTTACATAAAAATCAATGTAAACCTCAAACTAAAAGAAACTATTGGCGAGAATTAGCGATTTTACTGGAAAAAAGTATGTTTTGCACAGAACTTTAATGGATTCCAAATAGTTTTCAATCGATTTTACTAGTATTTTTTCTAACTTATCACAAATCTCAATATTTTTCAATTAGGTTTTTTATAACCGCTCGATCAACTGCAATCAGTGAGGCGATTTAAAAAAATTAAAGCCCTTTTTTAAAAAAAGAAAGAACTAGTGAGCAATTCTCTACCAAAACCGGAAATGGATTTTATTTGTATTTTTTGATTTGGCTCAAACTTTGTGGGGGCCTTTCCTATGACCAAATAAGCTATTTTGCGTCATTGGTTCACCCATACAAGTCTCCATACAATTTTGGCTGCTGTCCATACAAAAATGGTATGTAAATATTCGAATATCTGTAACTTTTGAATGAAATTTCTGATTTTTGGAAAAAAATCCAAATTTTATGCAAAAACAAATTTGAAGTTATTTTTTAATGCAAAATTGAATTTGCAATCGAAAACTACTTAACAATTTTTTTGATAAAGGGCTTCGTTTTCAAGATAAAGCCACCGAAAGTTTGATTTTAGCAAAATATTTGCAGTTTTTCGATTTTTAAAAATAGTGACCATGAGCGACCATTTCTAAAAATATTTTGTTTTGAAAAGTTCAGAAAATTTGCTATAAAATTGTCTAAGAGACATTGAAGATTGGATCTCGGGTTGCTGAGATACAGCCGCTTTAAGAAAAAGAAACACGAAAATTGAAGTTTTCTAAGTCTCACCCAAACAATCCACCATTTTCTAATGTCGATATCTCAGCAACTAATGGTCCGATTTTCAATGTTAATACATGAAACATTCGTGAAATTTTCCGATCTTTTCGAAAAAAATGTTTTGAAAAAAATTAAATCAAGACTAACATTTTAAAAGGGCCAAACATTGAATATTACCTACAACTTTGCCGAAGACACCAAATTGACCAGAAATTTCATTCAAAAGTTACAGATATTCGAATATTTACATACCATTTTTGTATGGACAGCTGCCAAAATTGTATGGAGACTTGTATGGGTGAACCAATGACACAAAATAGCTTATTTGGTCATAGGGAAGGCCCCCACAAAGTTTGAGTCAAATCAAAAAATACAAAAAATAAAAATGGTCGAAATCGGCCGATTTCGTAGAGAGTTGCTCTAGTGTCTTCCAATTGATAGTTACTATCTCCAATTTTTTTTTTGTGAAAGAAGCACAAAAATGCCTAAAACCGATACAAATGTACAAAAACCCAAGAGAGCATAGAAGTTTTATAATAGCTTGCAAGGTTTTTTGTTTGTTCTTTGTTGTGCTTTAGTTTCTAATCTAATTTCTTATCTAATGTGATCAAAATGAAAAAAGTCTCTTATTAATACATATTTTTAATTATTTTCATATGACATGACAAGATTTTTTTTAATTTTTAAATGTTTAAAATAACAAATAAAAAGACAACAAACAACATTATAGATGCCGATGTTAAATTTTAGATAATTTTAAAAATTCATGTTTTATATAAAGAATATTTTACAAATTATCTTAAATCACTTCCGCCAACTGAGGAAAATTGGAACTACAGTCTAAATATGTTCAGAAGATTTTAAAGCAATTAATTTGGAGATCGGTGTACTAATTGTTTTCTTGTATTCATGTTTTAACCGAAATCAATAAAAAAAATCAAAACATTTTGCAAAAAAAAACCACTAAGCAGGTGTCTTGATTCGATACATTCGTCTTGATTTTCCAAAGATGTTTTATGAAAAATAATTTGAAATTTTATTATTTGTTTAATTTAAAATCATGAAAAGTAATTTTCGAAAAAAAATATAAAATTAATTAGAAAATATTTAATTGGCTAGACATTTTCCAGATCGATACATTTTTAACAATTTTCCTTTCTTAGTCTAATTAATGCTGATATCTATTTTTTTTAAAGGTTCTATAAACATGTGAAACACAAAAGCTTAACGGACCTTTAAAATACGGATATATCTGGAGTTTTTTTTTTGAAAAGGTTCAATAAACCAAATTTTCAGTTTTTGCTTTTTGGGTGTTTTTTTATACCGTAAACCGGGTGACTTTGATAGGATTTCAATATGTTTTTAGATTATTTTCTAACAGGTAAGGTTTTTCTCAAGATTATTATTTTTAAAACATGTACTGGGGTAGGCCACACAAAGTCCATGCACTATTTTGGAAAAAAAGTTTTTTCAATAGTGTTTAGAAAAATAGTTACGTTAAAAATGCTTGATTTTAATTCCGGGGTGACTTTGATAGTCATAGTTTTTCTTGTTAAAATCATATTTAAGATGTTCAAACTTTATTTGTACGTTAAATGTACCATCACTAAAGTAGCTGATATAGTTTGTTAGAAAAAATAAATGTTTATATTAAGTTAACTAAGTTTATAAGCTTTTTAACAAAATACATATAAATTTTAGGTAAAATTGTTAAAAAGTCGGAATTTTGCCTGAAATTTGTTAAAAATAGTTTTGTTTATAAAATTATCGATTTATATTGCATTTTAAACTGAATTCGAAGCACGAATCACAAGTTTTCACATTTTGCATGAAATTTGTTCAACTGAGTTTGCCTATAAATTTGGAGATTTTTTTAAATTGTGTTTCAAAAACACATATTATTTATTATTTACAAACTTATTAAACCTTCTCCTAGTGGAAAATTGTCCAAAGAATCCGAAAATGCATTCCGTTTTCCGATTAAAAATCATGTTCATTGAGAAAATCATGACACTTTGAGAAGTTTAAAATAATGACTTTCATCCACATTTTCTTAACTATAGTTAACTAACTTTATAAACTTTTCAAAATTTTATGCAAAGTTCTTTTTGAGGTACTTTGAACACTTCTCTACCACGGTCAGTATGTTTCTGAACCATTCCTTACGTAATTTAAATTGTACTCTTCATTTTGCGGAAAAATCGCAAACCTATCAAAGTCACCCCGGCTATCAAAGTCACCCCGTTTTACGGTACCCCTGACGGTGGTTTCATAAACACCCAAAAAGCAAAAACTGGAAATTTGGTTTATTGGACCTTTGCAAAAAAACTCCAGATATGCTTAATATTTTTTATCGTTGTTCATCTATTTCCACAAAAAAAACCCTCAATTTCCAGACCAAAATTTGATATTTTTTTCCAATTTCGGGAATTCCCGGGACAAAATATAAAAAAATCCCGGGATTCGGGAATTCCCGGTTTTGAAAAAATCCCGGAAATTTTGTCCCGGGAATTCCCGGGATGGACGCACTAGTTCCATCACTCAGAAGACGGTATTTTTGTCAGGAATTTATGCGTTAAAAGTAAAATAAAAAATGATTTCAATTACGTTCTGAAGTGTTTTTTTTTTTAATAACTTCATCCTTTTTTTGTATGATTCCCCCACACCCCTCATATTTTTAGGAGGAATGGATGAAAAAAAATATGCAAAATTACAGAACCTCAGAGAATTACTCAAACCCTTTACATTCATTTTTTTTTTCAAAAATTGAAATAATGTTCGTTGATGCCATGTTTTTTTTAAACGAATTATAATCTAGAATCTTACAAACAGAGAAATTGAAATTCTTTAAAAAAGTTGGACTTATCTTCGAAGCAAAAAGTCATAAGATACAGAAAACGCTGAAAATGATCAAATAAAATAAAATAACGAGAAGAATGCTTTGAAGAGCTTATGAGTACAGGATAGATAAATAGAAAATACAAATAAATACAGTGTGCAGAAAACCATATAAGGATACAAGTATACTAACTAGGACAAAAACAAAACAAATAAAAGCAAAGAGGGCTGCAAAATCGAGAAAAGCGCATATGAAAACGCCAAAATCAACAAAAAAAACCTTAAAGGCTTAAAAGTTAAAACACACCAAAGCAAACCATTCCCAAATTAAAGCTATTATCCCGCCAATCCTATCATATTCAAATTCCCTCCTCCTCATGATATCTCTCAATCTACGCGGCAAAACCGTTTACAAGCAACACCATCCATACTGTACACAGTTGTTTCGTGTTGCTTCCGCAAAAAGGACTGCTCCCTAGTCCGGCTTCAGTTACAAAGCTTACCGACGAAGACCGACTCGCGACTGACGACTGGTTCCCACACTCTGCTACTCCGAACTTTCCTCCAACCCAACACGAGAACGCAACAGTTTCGCCGTCCCGTTGCCGCGAGATTCTACGCTAGAGATACCTACCAACTCAACGAACCAACCGACGCGTCGGCAGAATCCCAGTCATTATGTGATATCCTTTTCTTTCGTTGTATCATCATCAGGACGTTGCGACGACGACTACGAGGAAGAGTGAAAGCGCTGAACAAGCTTAAAGGATTTCCACGTCACGTCAGTCGTCAGTGTCCTTGTTGCTGCAGAACTTGCACACAACTTTGATGCAGCCGTCAGCCCGTTTTTCACACCCCGCCCGCAACAACTCTAATAGTAATAAGCGACAAAATTGTTTCATTTGAGGAGGTTTCATTTATTTCAGCTTGTCGGCACGATCAGGAGTTGGGTTAAAGTGGCTTAGCGCGAGACGCCATAATGGCGACCATTATGGCAAAGTGACAGTTGGTCAAGTGTCGGTGCTTTATGGTGGCAGAGTGTCAAATTTGTATAGTCTGCAAAAAAGTTTAACTTGTTCCGACAATTGTCTAGTAGTCTGGTTTGAGGGAAATTCTCGGTTCCAATCCAGACAGAGCTGTCATGTTGGAGACAGTGACGGCGGCGCCTGGGATTAATTCATTCAACTTGATAATTATAAGCTGGCTCAATTTAAAGCCGATTACGGCAGCACTTCACTGCAAGACTTTTGTACGTTTTGAGTTTGATGTTAGACTTTCATGATTTTAATTAGTCTTTGTAATACCGTGAAATGCCGCGAAATTTTAAATATTCAATTGATAAATCGCTACTCAGTGCTTTCAAGCATTATTTTTTTAATTCAAACATTATAAAAGACTGTTAACAAGCATTATAAAAGCAGTTTACAAATAAAAAAAGTATTTCATATCAGATCTACAACTATTTTTTGAAGATATTATTTATAAGAGTCTTCAACAATATGCAAATACTTTCTTTATTCCACAAAATTCCAAAGAGATTTTAAAACATTAATCAACACTTTTTTGGAAAAGGCAAAAACTAGCTTTTTTATGTGTTTTAATTTAATTGATTGTTAAAATATTACGTATTGATATGATGTTTGTTAACCATTATTTTTTGTATTATATTTTTTCTTGAATTATATCAATAAATGTAAAAACTGCTTTGAGTGAAGTATTGTCTGAACTTTATTAAAATACTAAAATTTTCCTATTGCTGAAATTAAGGAATGCAAATAAAAAACTTTATCGAGCAATTCCAGCTCAAATCAGGATTTTTTCTGATACTTTTGTACCCAACCCTCTCCGATTTCAATGAAACTTTGTAGACATGTTATCCTAGGCCTATATAAGCCATTTTTGTGCATATGGAGCAAAGAATAACATTTGAGAAGGGCGTAAGGTATTTAAATATTTTTGTATTCTGTAATTTAAAAATTACTGTATCTCGAAGCCGTTGCGTCGTATCAAAAAGTGGTCAAAGACAAACTTGTAGGAAATTTGGACGGGCATTCTGAAAAAAAAAAATACACTGAAACAAAAATACACGCCACATCAATGAGATTTTTTTATTTTTAAGCCTAAAACTTAAATTTGAAGGTGATGTCACGTTTTTTTTTCGTTCAAAATTTTTG
Source organism: Culex quinquefasciatus (assembly GCF_015732765.1). NCBI lineage: Eukaryota > Metazoa > Arthropoda > Insecta > Diptera > Culicidae > Culex > Culex quinquefasciatus. The sequence goes on from NC_051861.1 coordinate 109,385,955, forward strand.
AGGAAATAGCCTAAAATGTTACTAAAAGACTGACGAAAAATGCAGGATGGTTTGTCTCTCCTATAAAAATACAAAAAATCATTTACTAAAACTGTTTTTTTTTTTTAAGTGGTCTAAACGTCAAAATTTAAAAAAACGGTAGTGGGAATCGATTCCCCAGATAATTTTACATAAAAGTCTCCATATTGACCATTGTCCTATGTCCAATCCTTGGGAAGATACAGCGGTTTTAAAAATAAAAATGTTGAAAAAACGGGATTTTTGTGGTTTTTGGCATTTTCTATATAACAGACTCGGTTTGAGTCCGTTTCGCGGTGCCTGTCCGTCGGGACGCATTTTTTTTTTCGCGTTCCGGTTTCGTCGATCGTCGTCAGTGTGTTTTTCTCGTTAGTGATGTATTTGATACACATCACAGCCGGGTTTCTTTGTTCTATGATTTGTAATTGTTTTACGGGAAGATTCGTTTTAAATTGCGTTAGTCAAATATAAATTATCATTCAATTCGACTATTCGTTTTTCGCGAATCGTGGCGACAAATCTTGTTTCAACGTGATTGTTCAAGTCCTTCAGATAACATCATAACTTATCAGTCATTTATTGGTCGCTCATATTATAATAATTTAAAAGTATAAATAGTCTCAGGTCAACTCTACGTAAATATGTAACGCTGAGTTTAATATTTCACCTTTTAAACACACATAATTTTGATTCTATCTTTCCACAGCCGGCTGTCTAAGATTGAATCATTTATGCTAAACTCAACACCAAATAACCGGGAATGGTCTCATCCGCATTGTTTGCCTTGAGAATTCATAATACAACACCTTATTTAACGAAATTCATTGATCATTGGGCCACATCATCATCCTCTATGATGAATCCTGGCCATTACCCTTTCCCACTAACAAAATCCCAAGTAGAAGTAGTTTTCCGGCACACGCGGGGGTGTGGATATCGTATAGAACCCACCCTTGGTAGCAGCCTGTGCTAACTAACATTCCCGTCCCATTCCCTCGAGATCTACAAACTGACATGGCGGGCGCCGTTGGTGGCCAACGACTGTTTCCTATTCGCACCGGCTCTAGTTTTGATGATCGTGATGTTTTATCTTTTCAGCGCATTCATGCATGCTGTTGATAAGGGAAACATCATTTGATCGTTGAAGCGTGTGACCGGTTGTGCTGATGGGATATTATGGTCCTGTTCAGCAACGGAGAAGGACAACCATGGGTGGTCTCTCATGCTCATGCTCATGCTCATGCTCATGCTCTTCTATATAACAGACTCGGTTTTTCAGTCTCGTAAATATTTTTACCGGAAAGCTCGTCCAATTTCCCATAAGTTTGCCTATGACATCATTTCAATTGGATGTAAGGGCTTACAGATATAAGCTTAATTGCATTGCTTATAACTGAAAATAGAATATTTTTTTCAGTGTGGTAGAAACCAGGATAGTAAATTTGATTACGTAAATATAAAAACGATATAAATCAAAAAGCTGTCAAAGGCAAACTTATGGGAATTTGGACGAGCTTTCCGGTAAAAATATTTACGAGACTGAAAAACCAAGTCTGTCATATAGAAAATGCCAAAAACCACCAAAAATCCCGTTTTTTCAACATTTTTATTTTTAAAACCGCTGTATCTTCCCAAGGATTGGACATAGGACAATGGTCAATATGGAGACTTTTATGTAAAATTATCTAGGAAATCGATTCCCACTACCGGTTTTTAAAAATTTTGACGTTTAGACCACTTTTCAAAAAAAAAAACAGTTTTAGTAAATGATTTTTGTATTTTTTTAGGAGAGACATACCATCCTGCATTTTTCGTCAGTCTTTTGGTAACATCTTAGGGTATTTCTTCAAAAATTTTGAGCGAAAAAAAAATCGTGACATCACCTTTAAATTTAAGTTTTAGACTTAAAAATCAAAAAATCTCATAGATGTGGCGTGTATTTTTGTTTCAGTTTTTTTTCAGAAAGCTTGTCCAATTTCCTACAAGTTTGTCTTTGACCACTTTTTGATACGACGCAACTGCTTCGATATACAGTAATTTTAAATTGCAAATTACAAAAATATTTAAATACCGTACACCCTTCTCAAATGTTGTTTTCGAGAACTTTTGGCTCTATATACACAAAAATGGCTTATATAGGTCTAGGATAACATGTCTATAAAGTTTAATAGAAATCGGAGAGGGTCTGGTACAAAAGTACCAGAAAAATTCCTGATTTGAGCTGGAATTGCTCGATTCTAGTTTTCATAAATTAGAGGTTCAAGACATGCTTCGTTTTGGAGGTATTTAAGCAAATTAATTTTATAAAAACTCAATAAAATTAAATCATTAAATTCTAACATTGAGTGTATCCCACCGCCTTCATCTAAAAATAATGTCAATATTCATTGGAGTACGCGGGATACACTTCATGTTTACATTTGTTTGTAAGACCCATTAAAAAAAATCTAGAATTCAACTGACGGAAATTCTTCAAAATTTTCGAAGATAAATCCAATACTCTTTTTTTCAAATAAATAATTCGTGTCAGGGAGTTTTATTTTGTATCTAGAACTGCTGCTAACTTTTTAGTCACTTTTCTGTTAATAATTTTGCCAAAAGAATACATTTTTACATTTATTTTGAGCAGTTTTTAGAGTACCGTGAATTTGCCGTGTAAGTAGTGCGGTGCCTGTGTGGACGCTCAGTCCTGTTTTTTTTCGTGTTATTTTCCGTCTCTTTTGTGTCGCTGTTCGAGTGCATGGGGTGATTGGTCATTATAATTAAATAATGGCATCAGTAGTGCGGTGCCTGTGTGGACGCACAGTCCT
>NC_051861.1:109393782-109428782 GCF_015732765.1 Culex quinquefasciatus
TCAGAAACTTCATTAAAAAAAATCGAGCAAAACAATGAAATGGGTCAATGTGTGTTTGCAAAAAAAAACAGTATCAAAAATCGATGATCAAAATTTAGAAGAGTTGCTCTATATTTATATATATTTTTTCAAAGCAATGTTAACAAAAAATGGTATTCTGTTCTTCTTGATTAAAATACAACTTATCTGCATTTTGTTTGCAACCTTTAACTTCTGACGTAATTTCCGAAAAAAACACATTAAATTCTGTTTTAATTGTTCCAAAACGCAAAAAACAGTGCATCATTCAATTCCCCTCTTGACTAATTATCAAGACCTTCATTCCCCCCCTTGAATTTTGAAAAAAAAAATTAAATATCACAATTTTAGATTCAATGTTTACCATAAAATTTAAATTATCATTAAAAATATAAAAAAATCATAAATTTTCAGTTTGTGAAATAAACTGAACAATGAAATGAAATGAACTGTTCTTGTTTGAGTTAATGCTCATGGTTTTATTAAATGGAAACCATTTTTTGTTTTTTTTTTCATAAATATTCTTTGCTAAATTTAACAAAATTATACTTGAATTAATCCTGAATGTTAACCGATCCCATTAAAAATAACGAATAAAATTTTACTGTTCAAAGTTTAGAAATATTTTAATTCTTTAAAACTAAACAATTTCATTTCAACAACTGCTCCTTTAAAACATCTAAGGGTCTCGTGTTTGAAATAATGCTATATGGTGAAAAAATTAAAAACGATATTTGAAAAAGTAAATCACAAGAACATTGGAAAAATTATACTTTTTAAAATGCGATATAAATAGTACCCAAATTTTTATTTTAAATTATTGTCAATTAAGGCCGATGAAAATAATTTAGAAGCTCTGGCTGGGCCGATGGGGGGACAAAAAACTATAAATTTGAAAAAACAAGCCACCCAAGCTTGTCAGATAAACGTATTTCCTAACTGGTTGTATATCCGAACGGCCTCGTTACCACAACTTGTTCTACAACTCCTGTGCATTGGAAAAAGCGCACTTTTTTCTGTTGTATAACTTGCCAGAATAAGATGCAAGTTATCAGAGTAAGTTGTACAAATGTATCTGACAACACTGTGCTAGCTAACAAGAGATTCAACGAAAAAAGGGGGCGTGGTTAACGGCTGTGCTGTCAAATCAAAGCGCACACTGAAAAGGAAAGATAGATTGAAAACAGTTGTCTAACCGTTACCCAACTTACATGTAAACAAACAGTTCTTATCAGAATTTCAATCAAAGACGAAGCCAATATGAATAGTATCTCTGACTATTTTGGTACGCTTGTTTCTGCCCGATTTATTTAGGAAAAAAATTGAAATTGCAACTTTTAGATTTTTTTTTATTTTCATTTTTTTGAAGAACTTCGTCTTTCCCAAGATTCGATTCGATGACTTCGACGACTTGTTGTTATCTCCACGGCAGGTCCAGGCGCGCTTCCACATCTCTCCACGAGGCTTCATAGTAAACAAGCTGGCCTAAACGTCAATAAGAAGGCTGCTGTCAGCTTTGTTATACTGCAGTGAGCAATACAACATAACTCCAAAAAAGGCTGTCATTGGAAATAAAGTTATATAAGTTTGTTTCAAGCCAATTGTTATAACTCCATTATGTAACTTTGTTATAACAAACCGTTTCAACTGTCATTTCGATTACCGTACCACGGAGTAACATTGAAAATTGGTGTGATTTTAATTTGTTGTTTTCTCTATCATGAACTCCGTATGCTGATATTTTTTGTAGCTTTTACCAGTGATATGTTTATAAATAATCGGCCAACAATTAAAATTATTGCAATCTTCGATAAATAAACATTATTGAAACTCTAAATACCTCACGTACAAATTTACACCACCTAACAACACGCAATGTCAAGTTGAATATGTTTGTTGAATATCAGTTATATAACCTATTCTCCGATAACATTTGTGTAACAAAGCGAGAAAACCTAAGGTTATTTATAGAATGATTAGCCACGCCCATTTTTCAGAAGATACCGTCACATGACAATGTTAGATAAGCAGTGAAACAAACAGTGCAATATTATTCTTATTCAACAAACTGTTTTCGAGGAAAACAATGCAGATGAGGGAACAGCATCATGGCATTTCAGGATTTTGACGTTTAATTACAGCTCATAAAAAGCGTTTTCGACTGAAATCAATTGATAAATACCTCAAACGGAAGTGAGCAAGCAAGTTTCTATCGAAGGTGTTCCAAAATAAGTTGTTTAAACAGTGTAAATCAGCAAATTGGATGGAACCCTCCAAATAGGTGAGAATTTTTCCTATGTTGTGTTTTGTTGGAAAAGTGTGGAGTTGACTGTGTTTTAACACTTTTGTGGCACAAAAAACGATAGTTACATAAGTCAGTTATACAAGCAGTGAAACAAACTGTTATTTAAGTTATGATCAGATTTTTTCTCGTATGTTTATCAAAAACAATTGTCTAACTATTATTCAACAGTCGACAAGTTATGAGTGCTAGTCTCAACATTTGAATGCAAAAAGAGTTTTAAAATGCATTTTACACTAGTTCAGTTATTTTGCAATCATTAGTTTTTAAAAACGTAAGATTTGACGAAAACAAAAAAACAAATGCGTAAAAAAAACTTTTAACGATACTAAACATAGAAAATTTACAAAATTCGGAAGATGTTAAAATCAACCGAAACATGCAAAAAATGATTGTGAACGCAGGGGAATGCATTTTAAATCAATCAAGCTGATTGCACTGAAAATTTCATTGAAATTTTGAAATTTCCTGAAAAAAAAAATTTGCCCCTTAATTTTTTTGGGTCAACTTTGAAGGGGGGAGGGGGGGGGGGTTGTGACAAAAACTTTAAATAAAATTTTACCAGCCTAAATATTAATTTTTAAAAGAAATTTTAGGAAAACTTTTGAAAATTCAGATTCGAAATAAAATCTAAAGTCGAAAATAAAAATTTACAAACCTTTGCTATTTTATGTCATAACCGCTTTCAGTATTGATAAATTCTTCCCAATTCGATACTTTAAAAAAAAGTGTCAGAAATGTTTGTGTTTTTTTTTTTGTTGGCTTAATGGTCTTATTTTCTATGTTAAAAATACACTTGTGAAATATTCTGATCCCTTCGAAAACAATATTAAGATTTTTCTTAATTAAAACCAACATTTCAAAAAAGCATATTATTGTTGGTCTTTTTGAAATGATATTCATAATTTCAAAATATAAAAAAAGTTTCACAATAGTTTAAATTTGTAACATTGAAAATTAAACAATTATTAGTTGAGACATTGGCATCAGAAATGGGAGGCTGTTTTGACCAATTTGTAGAGAATTACATTTTTCCGTTTTTTGCCAAAGTTTTAACAATTGAATGAAAAAAGTGTTTTAAAGTGCATTTTATACTAGTTCAGTTGTTTTGCAAGCTTTGAATTCGCAATAAAAAAAAGCGAAAAAATACTTTTGATGGAACTGTAATTTCCATAAAAATCGATCCATTTACCTTTGAGCAGTTCTCTACGGAATCGGTCTTTTTTCTTTAATTTTAATTTTTGTATTTTTTAATCCGGCTGAAACTTTTTTGGTGCCTTCGGTATGCCCAAAGAAGCCATTTTGCATCATTTGTTTGGCCATATAATTTTCCATACAAATTTGGCAGCTGTCAATACAAAAATGATATGTGAAAATTCAAAAATCTGTATCTTTTGAAGGAATTTTTTGATCGAGTTGGTGTCTTCAACAAAGTTGTAGGTATGGATATGGACTACACTGAAAAAAATATATACACGGTAAAAACATTTTTGGTGATTTTTTATTTAACTTTTTGTAACTAAAACTTGATTTGCAAAAAAACACAGAAATGGGCAAAAAATCTTTGACCGAGTTATGATTTTTTGAATCAATACAGATTTTTTCAAAAAATCGAAATATTGGTCGCAAAAATTTTTCAACTTCATTTTTCGATGTAAAATCGAATTTGCAATCAAAAAGTACTTTAGTGAATTTTTGATAAAGTGCACCGTTTTCTAGTTATAACCAACTTTTTTGAAAATAGTCACAGTTTTTCATTTTTTAAAATTAGTGCCCATGTTTTCCCACCTTTGAAAAAAATATTTTTGAAAAGCTGAGAAAATTCTCTATATTTTGCTTTATTGAACTTTGTTGATACGACCCATAGTTGCTGAGATATTGCCATGCAAAGGTTAAAAAACAGGAAAATTGATGTTTTCTAAGTCTCACCCAAATAACCCACCATTTTCTAATGTCGATATCTCAGCAACTATTAATCCGATTTACAATGTTAAAACATGAAACATTCGTGAAATTTTCCGATCTTTTAAAAAAAATATTTTCAAAAATTTTAAATCAAGAATAACATTGCAAATGGGCGTAATATTGAATGTTTGGCCCGTTTGAAATGTTAGTCTTGACTTAAATTTTTTGAAAATATTTTTTTCGAAAAGATCGGAAAATTTTACGAATGTTTCATGTTTTAACATTGTAAATCGGACCATTAGTTGCTGAGATATCGACATTAGAAAATGGTGGGTTGTTTGGGTGAGACTTAGAAAACATCAATTTTCCTGTTTTTTAACCTTTGCTTGGCAATATCTCAGCAACTATGGGTCGTATCAACAAAGTTAAATAAAGCAAAATATAGAGAATTTTCTCAGCTTTTCAAAAATATTTTTTTCAAAGGTGGGCAAACATGGGCACTAATTTTAAAAAATGAAAAACTGCGACTATTTTCAAAAAAGTTACCTAAAAATGGTTATAACTTGAAAACGGTGCACTTTATCAAAAATTCACTAGAGTACTTTTTGATTGCAAATTCGATTTTACATCGAAAAATGAAGTTGAAAAATTTTTGCGACCAATATTTCGATTTTTTGAAAAAAACTGTATTGATTCAAAAAATCATAACTCGGTCAAAAATTTTTTTGCCCATCATGGAAATTTCTGAAAAGTTGGCATTTGATGTCCTCTAAAACATATAAAAAAAAAATAAAAATAGTGTTTTTTTTGCAAATCAAGTTTTAGTGACAAAAAGTTAAATAAAAAATCACCAAAATTTTTTTTACCGTGTATATATTTTTTTCAGTGTAGTCCATATCCATACCTACAACTTAGATGCTTTGTTCAGTTTTGCGCCAAAATGCGCCATTTTGAAAACAAAGCAACTTGAAAATAGGCTCAAAATCATTTAAAAATGGTTATAACTCCTCAGTAAAGGCTCAAAACATTTTGCTGTCTTCGCCAAGGATGTATAATTTTATGTCATAAACAACTTTTCAGAACATAGTAGGCCGCTAAAATGCTAACATTTTGAGTTATTACCAAAAAAAGTGCTTTTTTGGACCTTTTTACAAAAATGGGGTACATCACGAGAAGATTAAGAGCTACAAATTTGGCATCTTGGACAAACTTGCATTAAATTTTCTCCTCAACAACTTTGCAGAAGACACCAAAGTTCTACAACACCATCCAACAAAGTTAGTTTTTGGTTGACACCCTGGAAGGTCGTCACCCTGAATGTCAATAACTTCAATAGATTAGCCCTTATCAAGTACAACAATACGTCCAGAGCTTTGAATAATGAACATTATTTAAAAAAAAAAACATTACAAACAGATAATTTATGAAACATAGTATTCATAAGTCCCGAAGCAAGACACAATCCCATCCGCCCAGCACTACATTGGCATTCATAGGAAACCCAGCAACATCGCTTGGGTTCATCATCAGGAAACCAACCAGCAACCGGCGACCATGTTCTCAATTCAGCACCAGTTGACCCGAAACTGACTCCTTCTCAAGAACCAGCCCCACCTTCCCCCCTGATGCAACTAACCACAATCCAGTTCCACAGTGTCAGCTTAATCTTGGCCAATAGTTTAGCTTGGCTGGATGAAGAGACAGCGACGGGACAACAACACATGTTCCGACTAGTTTGAAAGCCAGTCTCTTGTTGTCTCCACTCTTGTCTACGGGGTAAGTCTGGTAGTTTGACATGGATGGCCGGCTGTGAAATTATGAAAAAGTATTAATTGTATCCGACTTGACTCACTGACGCAGCTTATCTCAGTTCAGGGTATTTGGTGGTCAAACCATGTCAAACCAACAGGGTTCAACCGTACCTCCCAAATAGATCTCCCGAAACCGCGCGTCACTTCCTTCCTTTCATCCCGACTTCCATCAAGTTGTGTTCGACAAAACAGTCAGTTTGATTGTAAACTTGAGCGCAGAAATTATCAGGAAGCCCAGAGGACAGCAGTTGTCACCGACGGACGGAACCAACCGACCAACCAAGTCATGTCGGATTGGCTGACTTGGCCCGACGAGTGCGACCCCAACCAAGATCGATGATTTGGACAGCAGACAAGAGCTCAAGTTGCAGTGGTCTACTTCCTGCTCTTGGTGCGGGGTTTTGGGGCCATGCTGGGTTGAGCAACCGTTTAAGGACTCAAGTTCAAGAATTTGACCACAAACGCCGAGATGTGCAACACGATGCCGGAACTATGCATCGAGATTCTTGAGAGAAAGGTTGGAATTAAAAAAAATATCTAGCAACTTTCAACCTTTTCCCCAATGTTCTTGGAGGTTTTCGAAGAAAAGGGAAAGTTGTGTGCGAAGGACTCAGCAGGCCACACGTACAAGCTGCAGCAGCCTGGTGCGACCACAAATGACAACAGAAATTGAACGTTTCAGTGCGTCTTAATTGAATCAAGTGCGAGTGTGTGTGTACTAAAAGACCAGACCTAATATGTGGCCATATTGGCCGCCGGTACAGCAACAGATTGATCAAAATGAACGCACCATGCATTGCTGGGAATGGGGGTAGCTGGCTGGAAAATTCTAGAAGATAAATTTAGTTTTAACGAGGCACATCAGCCGGAAATCCGTCCTCGAAATTTTTTTTTTCTAAAACTGTTATATCTCGAAAACTACAAAACATATCGATATGATTTTTGATTTAGCCCCTAGAGTTTTAATTTCTGAACAATTTGCAACTAAGCAAAACTATTTTTACAATACCATTGTTTCAATGTTGGGTCCGAGAGTTCAATGTTGCATGCTGTTTTTGCACTCTACATATTGGTTTTTGATCGTGTAACCCCAACAGGGCAAAAACCACATTGTCAGTCCAAAAAAGGAAGTTGGTACGCGCTTCTCAAGACAATTATCTATTCATTGAATATAAATTTGTTTTGATATGAGTTTTCGTTTTTTTATAGTAAATATTCTACAAAAAAATATTTTTATCCAGCTCAAATCATGCAACAGGCACGCGACAGGCAATTTTATTGCATACAACAGAAGTGGCAACAGCGCGCCATGCTAGCCTGCTGCTCAGCACTCGGCCAGCACGCGGCACACAGCGAGAACAAAGGAGCCAAATAGGGCCGATTTCATATTTTTGTACGCTTTTAGGAAAATAAATATTGGACGACAAATATCTTTCAAAATATTTTTTGACTAAAATAATGCCAACAGTAAATTATGTAATAATATTTTACACTCTAATAAAATTTATTGATGTTCCACAGCGAGATGGAAGCGTACAATTCGTACTCGGCTCAGCATTTACATTTTGCAACCTGAAGAAAAAGTGAATGAAATTTTATGTAATAAAATGTAATTTGAAGCTTCAAATAACACAAGTGATTTCAAAAATGAACAGTGTTTATTCTATTGAAAATTTTGATAATTTTGGTGTACTATTGACCCTATAACTTCTTTGCTAACTTGCCGGCCCGGCTGGCCTCGGTGTGTGATTGTGTGTGCGTGTGTGTAAACTTTGTTTTGTTGCACTCATTGCAATCAAAGGCATGGTTTTGGATTTATTTTGGCATTCACGTCGTTATCGACTGGCAAAGAGAATGATCAAATTAGATAATTTTTACAAAATAACAAAACTACAAAATTACAAAATTACAAAATTACAAAATTACAAAATTACAAAATTACAAAATTATAAAATTACAAAATTACAAAATTACAAAATTACAAAATTACAAAATTACAAAATTACAAAATTACAAAATTACAAAATTACAAAATTACAAAATTACAAAATTACAAAATTACAAAATTACAAAATTACAAAATTACAAAATTACAAAATTACAAAATTACAAAATTACAAAATTACAAAATTACAAAATTACAAAATTACAAAATTACAAAATTACAAAATTACAAAATTACAAAATTACAAAATTACAAAATTACAAAATTACAAAATTACAAAATTACAAAATTACAAAATTACAAAATTACAAAATTACAAAATTACAAAATTACAAAATTACAAAATTACAAAATTACAAAATTACAAAATTACAAAATTACAAAATTACAAAATTACAAAATTACAAAATTACAAAATTACAAAATTACAAAATTACAAAATTACAAAATTACAAAATTACAAAATTACAAAATTACAAAATTACAAAATTACAAAATTACAAAATTACAAAATTACAAAATTACAAAATTACAAAATTACAAAATTACAAAATTACAAAATTACAAAATTACAAAATTACAAAATTACAAAATTACAAAATTACAAAATTACAAAATTACAAAATTACAAAATTACAAAATTACAAATTACAAAATTACAAAATTACAAAATTACAAAATTACAAAATTACAAAATTACAAAATTACAAAATTACAAAATTACAAAATTACAAAATTACAAAATTACAAAATTACAAAATTACAAATTACAAAATTACAAAATTACAAAATTACAAAATTACAAAATTACAAAATTACAAAATTACAAAATTACAAAATTACAAAATTACAAAATTACAAAATTACAAAATTACAAAATTACAAAATTACAAAATTACAAAATTACAAAATTACAAAATTACAAAATTACAAAATTACAAAATTACAAAATTACAAAATTACAAAATTACAAAATTACAAAATTACAAAATTACAAAATTACAAAATTACAAAATTACAAAATTACAAAATTACAAAATTACAAAATTACAAAATTACAAAATTACAAAATTACAAAATTACAAAATTACAAAATTACAAAATTACAAAATTACAAAATTACAAAATTACAAAATTACAAAATTACAAAATTACAAAATTACAAAATTACAAAATTACAAAATTACAAAATTACAAAATTACAAAATTACAAAATTACAAAATTACAAAATTACAAAATTACAAAATTACAAAATTACAAAATTACAAAATTACAAAATTACAAAATTACAAAATTACAAAATTACAAAATTACAAAATTACAAAATTACAAAATTACAAAATTACAAAATTACAAAATTACAAAATTACAAAATTACAAAATTACAAAATTACAAAATTACAAAATTACAAAATTACAAAATTACAAAATTACAAAATTACAAAATTACAAAATTACAAAATTACAAAATTACAAAATTACAAAATTACAAAATTACAAAATTACAAAATTACAAAATTACAAAATTACAAAATTACAAAATTACAAAATTACAAAATTACAAAATTACAAAATTACAAAATTACAAAATTACAAAATTACAAAATTACAAAATACAAAATTACAAAATTACAAAATTAAAAATTACAAAATTACAAAATTACAAAATTATAAAATACAAAATTAAAAATACAAAAAATTACAAAATTACAAAATTACAAATACAAAATTACAAAATTACAAAATTACAAAATACAAAATTACAAAATTACAAAATTACAAAATTACAAAATTACAAAATTACAAAATATAAAATTACAAAATTACAAAATTACAAAATATAAAATTACAAAATTACAAAATTACAAATTACAAAATTACAAAATACAAAATTACAAAATACAAAATTACAAAATTACAAAATACAAAATTACAAAATTACAAAATTACAAAAATTACAAAATTACAAAATTACAAAATTACAAAATTACAAAATTACAAAATTACAAAATTACAAAATTACAAAATCACAAAATAACACAATTACACAATTACAAAATACAAAATTACAAAATTACAAAATTATAAATCAGACAAAAAATACAAATAATACAAATAATACAAATAATACAAATAATACAAATAATACAAATAATACAAATAATACAAATAATACAAATAATACAAATAATACAAATAATACAAATAATACAAATAATACAAATAATACAAATAATACAAATAATACAAATAATACAAATAATACAAATAATACAAATAATACAAATAATACAAATAATACAAATAATACAAATAATACAAATAATACAAATAATACAAATAATACAAATAATACAAATAATACAAATAATACAAATAATACAAATAATACAAATAATACAAATAATACAAACAATACAAATAATACAAATAATACAAATAATACAAATAATACAAATAATACAAATAATACAAATAATACAAATGATGCAAAATATACAAAAAATACAAATAATACAAATATTTTTTTTGAATTTTTGCATTTTTGTATTTGTATTTTTGTATTTTTGTTTTTTAGTATTTTTGTATTTTTGAATTTTTGAATTTTGTATTTTTGTATTTTTGTATTTTTGTATTTTTGTATTTTTGTATTTTTGTATTTTTGTATTTTTGTATTTTTGTATTTTTGTATTTTTGTATTTTGTATTTTGTATTTTTATTTTGTATTTTTGTATTTTTGTATTTTGTATTTTGTATTTTGTATTTTGTATTTTTGTACTTTGTTTTTGTATTTTGTATTTTGTATTTTGTATTTTTGTATTTTGTACTTTGTATTGTATTTTGTATTTTTTTTGTATTTGTATTTTTGTATTTTGTATTTTTATTTGTATTTGTATTTTGTTTTTTTGTATTTTTGTATTTTGTATTTTTGTATTTTTGCATTTTTGTATTTTTGTATTTTTGTATTTTATATTTTTTGTACTTTTTGTATTTTTGCATTTTGTATTTTGTATTTTTGTATTTTGTATTTTTGTACTTTTTGTATTTTTATTTTTGTACTTTTGCATTTTTTGTATTTTTGTATTTTTGTATTTTTGTATTTTTATTTACTTTTTTGTATTTTTGTATTTTTGCATTTTCACTTTGTATTTTTATTTTCATTTTGTATTTTGTATTTTTTGCATTTTTATTTTGTATTTGTATTTTTGCACTTTTTGTATTTTTACTGTATTTTGTATTTTTATTTGTATTTTGTATTTTTGCACTTTTTGCATTTTTGTATTTTGTATTTTGTATTTTGTATTTTTGTATTTTTGTATTTTTGTATTTTTGTATTTTTGTATTTTTGTATTTTTGTATTTTTGTATTTTTGTATTTTTGTATTTTTGTATTTTTGTATTTTTGTATTTTTGTATTTTTGTATTTTTGTATTTTTGTATTTTTGTATTTTTGTATTTTTGTATTTTTGTATTTTTGCACTTTGGGACCATCCAGAAACCACGTGTACACTTTAGTGGTGAGGGGGGGTATGGCGATTGTCCACGATCCATACATTTTTTTTTTTGTATGGACAATTGACGAGAGGGGGGTGGGGGGATTGAGATTCCCAATAAAGTGTCCACGTGGTTTGTGGATGGTCCTATTTTGTATTTTTGTATTTTTGTAATTTTTTTGTTTGGTACTTATTGATTGTAGAGTATATTTATTTGGTATCGTATCAAATTACTAAAATTTGTTCTTATTTAGGTTTGCTGAACTAAAAATTAAAAATATTACTGAAACGTTATTTTTCATGATTCGATGGTTCGAAGCATTTGAAAACTCTTCGATTATCTACTTTGAACTACAACACAATATTGGAACAATCTTCTAACTTTCACGACACTTCCCCTAACGTCCAAAGTCATCTTTCGTGAGTAGCTAGACACGTGGTTGAGTCGTCACGTGAGTAATCACATGAAAAACTCTTACGTGAAAAACTCCGTTACCAGTCACGTGGACAGCCACAGTTTGCCAAAAAAAAACTCAAAAATCATGCATTCCATTGAATCAAAATTAGAAACAATTCAACTACTAAGACAGGATGCGTATAGAGATATCCATGCGCGAGAGTATGTTAGTTTGTTTACACACGAGAACCACGTGCTTGAAATTTCAGCCAATCACAATCGATCAAATTCAAAACAATACTCATGGCGAGCCTCTGCTGCTGGAATAGGGTCAAGCACTCGATTGATCACAGACATAAAATAGTAAACTAGAATATATAATTTTTATTATATTGAAGTGTGCTCTAACAATTGTAAATATATTTAGCATTTTTTCTTTTCATTTTTTTATCTTTAGTTTGAGAAGGAAAAATTGCTCAGCAAAAGGGATGATAATGGGCTTTGGTCTTTGTGAGACATCTCAAAATTTTATTAGCAAACGATACATTATTGCGCATGTATTTTCAATATGTTAGTAAAAATGTTGATGAAAAATATCAACTTTCTAAAATGTATTTTCATAATAGAGAGCTAAAATGTGAAGTCTACCCTATAACGTTCCTTTGTCTTCGCTTTGTGCTGGCCGTGCAGCAGCAGCAGCCAAGAATGGTGCGCTGTTGCCATTTTTGCGCTGCGCAACTGAATTGCTTGTTGCACTTGTGTTGCATTATTTCCGAATATTCAAAAAAATATTGTAAAATC
Organism: Culex quinquefasciatus; assembly: GCF_015732765.1. Lineage (NCBI taxonomy): Eukaryota > Metazoa > Arthropoda > Insecta > Diptera > Culicidae > Culex > Culex quinquefasciatus. The sequence continues at coordinate 109,406,456 of NC_051861.1, forward strand.
ACGAATTATTACAAAAAAAGTGTACTAAACCAATAATGGTTGAAAGGTATTTCAATCAACCATCTTCAAATCACTCTACAGAACAATCCAACCACCTCAAAATGTTGCACGACATTTCTTCGTGATGTCGCATGCAACTTTTTTAGAAGAAGAAGAGAACAACTTCCCCGGCTGATGTGGGCCCTTAATTTGTTTTGTCTTTAGTTAAGTTGAAGGATCCTGAAAAAAATAAATATTTTTGATGACTGAAAAATAGTTTTTTTAAAAACCAAATCAAGTAATAAATTATAAAAATCAAAGACATTTTCTAATTTCCTCACATTCAATCTTTGTCTATTCGAATTCTTGTCGATTGTTCTTTGCAATTTTGATAACCTGTATTGAGGTTTTAAATTTGATGTTTTTTAATTGGATGAAACTATGTCCATACATTTCATATGTCAAATGAAGGCTTTTTGAATCACAAGTTTTTCCACACAAAGATACAGCATCTTTACAAGGGTTTTCTGATCGATTTTTTGTTTTAATCAAATTTCCAAATCATAATTATGAATTTTTCATAAAAAAGGTACATGATTTTCGTGTTGTTTTATTGTACTTTCTTTCAATGAAATTTTCGAAATAGCATTGAGCATCTAATTCAATGAAATTTTCGAAATAGCATTGAGCATCTAATTCCAGCGTGCCCCTAATGTTGGCAGGTCAAAACTTTAACATTCAATTAAAACTAATTAAGAGGCAGTATTTGTAGATTCTGCTCGGTTTGTTATAGAGGTCGTATCGAGGTGATCCGATTTGGATGAAACTTTCAGCATTTGTTTGTCTATACATGAGATGAACTCATGCCAAATATGAGCCCTCTACGACAAAGGGAAAGGGGGTAAAACGGGCATTGAAGTTTGAGGTCCAAAAAACATGAAAAATGTTAAAATTGCTCGCATTTCCGTAAAACTTCATCAATTCCAGCTCTCTTAGATGCATTCGAATGGTCTTTTAAAGCCCTTCAAAATGTGCTATAGACATCCAGGATTGGTTTGACTTTTTCTCAAAGCTTTTGCAAATTACTGTTAAAAATTGATTTTTTTTAAACCTTAATAACTTTTTGAAACAGCCTCCAACACCCATACTCCCATAGGTCAAAAGTTAGGGAATTTCATGGACTATAAGCCTACGGTATTAACTTTTTGGTCAATCGCAGTTTTTCTCATAGTTTTACGATTTTTCTAGAACAAACATTTTACAACGTTAGTTTTTGCCCTGTAGGCCAAGAAGACGGCACTTATTGGTCTCAATTTTGTCATATTCGGAATCCTCGGACAATTTCACGTAAGTTAGAAGTATTGGAGTTGTAATTTTGATTTAAAAAATAATTAAATAAAACATTTTTGAAAAAAGAAATAGATCTTATTTACCCTATGATCAATACGTCAAATGCTGTATCAAGTAGGCGAAAACTTGTTTTACCCCTAATTAGACAAAATGCTAAATAATATTTTAATTAATTCTAAATGGCATTTTTTCCAATCAAATTCAAAATTCCAACACCTCAATCTAATGTAAAGTTTTCTGAGGATTCTGAATATGTCAAAATTGAGACCAAAAAGTGCCGCTATGGAGGCCTACAGGGCATAAACCAACGTTGTGAAATGTTTGTTCTAGAAAAATCGTAAAACTATGAGAAAAACTGCGATTGGCCAAAAAGTTAATACCGTAGGCTTATAGTCCATGAAATTCCCTAACTTTTGACCTATGGGAGTATGGGTGTTGGAGGCTGTTGCAAAAGTTATTAAGGTTTTAAAAAAATCCATTTTTAACAGTAATTTGCAAAAGCTATGAGAAAAAGTCAAACCAATCCTGGATGTCTATAGCACATTTTGAAGGGCTTTAAAATACCTTTCGAATGCATCTAAGAGAGTTGGAATTGATGAAGTTTTACGGAAATGCGAGCAATTTTAACATTTTTCATGTTTTTTGGACCTCAAACTTCAATGCCCGTTTTACCCCACTTCCCTTTGTCGTAGAGGGCTCATATTTGGCATGAGTTCATCTCATGTATAGACAAACAAACCCTGAAAGTTTCATCCAAATCGGAGCACCTCGATACGACCTATTTCACATCGGTGAAAAACTCGCTCTTAAAAGCGTTTTCTACTGAAATCGACTGATAAATAGCTTAACAAGAAGTAAGTAAACAAGTTTCTATCAAAAGTTTTGCAAAATTAGTTGTTTAAATAGTGAAAATCAGCAAATTGGATGGAGTTAGGAGCGAGTGCTTAACCTGCCAAACATACGAGAATTTCCCCTACGCATTTTTTTTTAATTTTCGATTTACATCCAATATTGTTTTACACAATTTTTAATAATGTATCATTTCCAGCAAGGTTGATAAAATTATCGTCGATAACCTATTTTTTAAATCTTACTAAAATTGACTTATATCATGTTCAATTTTCAAGACTTTCACTTAAAATGTATTTGTTTGATAATATAGAAAGTTTGAAAGCAGAAAAACTCAAAAATTTTAACAAAATATCACTTTTTTTAAAGTACAAATTTTCATTCTTCGCGATACAGGTATCAAACGGAGTGAAATTTTTATGCATTTTCACTATGCCGTAGTTTAAATTTTTGCAAAACTTACAAATTTTCATAAAATTTACAAATTTTTACAAAATACTCAAATTTTATTAAGCGCAATATTGGTATCAAGCAAAGCGATTTTTTTAAATGCTTTTTAATTTGTTTTTTTGTAAAATACTCAAATTTTCATAAATTATCATATTTTACGGATAATTCATTATTAGTAATGTTCAATATAGTTATCAAATGAAACGGAATATTGCATGCATTTTCACTGAATCTCAGATTTTTTTTTTGGAAAAAAAAATTTTGAACAAAATGATCAACACATTTTGCAAACATATTTTTTCCATAAAAAAATTGACTTAGTCCTACCAAATCATGTTCAATTTTCAAGACTATCACTAAAAATATATTTATTTGATTATAAAAAGAAATTTACAATTTATCGGAGTTAATATTTTTGCAAAATGTACAAATTTTCACAACATACTCAAATTTTCATAATAAGCAATTTTTTTAAATGCATTTGAGAAATTCCAGCCAATAACAGGAATTTTTGAGGTACTTTTTTCTCGACCCTCTCCAATTTTAATGAAACTTTGTAGACATGTTATCCTAGGCATATAAAAGTCATTTTTGTGCATATGGATCCAGTTACACTCGATAATAACAATTGAGAAGGGCGTAAGGTATTTAAATATTTTTGTATTTTGCAATTTAAAAATTACTGAATCTCGGAGCCGTTATGTCGTATCAAAAAGTGGTCAAAGACAAACTTGTAGGAAATTTGACGGGCTTTCCGAAAAAAATACACTGAAAGAAAAAAACACGACATTTTTATTAGTTTTTTTGATTTTTATCTTTAAAAGTCAAATTTAAAGGTGAGCCCACGATTTTTTTCCGTTTAATTTTTTTGCGAAAATAGCCTAAGATGTTACAAAAAGACTCACAAAAAATGCAGGATGTCTCTCCTAAAAAAATAAAAAAAATCATTTACTACAACTGTTTTTTTGAAAAGTGGTCTAAACGTTAAAATTTTCTAAAACCAAATACGGGAATCGATTTTCCAGACAATTTTACATAAAAGTCTTCATATTGACATTGTCCTAAGTCCAATCCTTGTAATGTTACAGCGGTTTTAAAAATAAAAATATTAAAAAAAGGTTTTTTGATGGTTACGCATAATTTCTATACGACAGACTTGATTTTTCAGTCTCGTTAATATTTTTACCGAAAAGTTTGTCCAATTTCCCATAAGTTTGTCTTTGACCACATTTCAATTGGATGCATGGGCTTACAGATATAAGCTAATTTACTATCCAGGTTACTATACTACACTGAAAAAATATTACGTTTTCTTTTATGAGCAATGTAATTAGCTTATAGCTGTAAGCTATAAGGTTAAAGACAAAATTATGGGAAATTTTACGAGCTTTCCGGTAAAAATATTAACGCGACTGAAAAATCAAGTCTATCATATAGAAATTGTCAAAAACCCTATTTTTTCAACCTTTCTATTTGTAAAACCGCTATAACTTCACAAGGATTGGACTTAGGACAATAGTCAATATGGAGACTTTTATGTAAAATTGTCTGGAAAATCGATTCCCGTATTTGATTTTTGAAAATTTGAACGTTTAGACCACTTTTCAAAAAAACAGTTGTAGTAAATAATTTTTTTTATTTTTTTAGGAGAGACATCCTGCATTTTTTGTGAGTCTTTTTGTAACATCTTAGGCTATTTTCACAATAATTTTGAATGGAAAAAATCGTGGGCTCGCCTTCAAATTTGAATTTTAAACTTAAAAATCAAAAAATCTCATAAAAGTGTCGTGTTTTTTTTCTTTCAGTGTATTTTTTGGAAAGCCCGTCAAATTTCCTACAAGTTTGTTTTTGAACACTTTTTGATACGACCGCTTCGAGATACAGTAATTTTTTAATCACAAAAATATTTAAATACCTTACGCCCTTCTCAAATGTCATTATCGAGTGTAACTGGCTCCATATGCACAAAAATGGCTTATATAAGCGTAAGATAACATGTCTACAAAGTTTCAATGAAATCGGAGAGGGTCGGGTACAACCGATTCCCTATTTGACATAGAATTGCTCATTTTCAATCTATTTATTAATACTAAAATTGTCACAGATCATCATATTTTTTCGAAGACGCTCAAATTTTTATGAATTTTCAGTATGCGTTTCACGAAAAATGAAATTTTGCATGCTTTTTCACTTTATCTCAGTGTTTTTTGTAAAATACACAAATTTGAACAAAATTATCAACATATATTGCTAAAACCATTTTGCCATCAAATAAAACTCAGTGAAATTTTGTATGCATTTTCACTTTATTGTAGTTTATATTTTTGCTAAATGTACAAATTTTCACTAACCATCGTATGATAAAATACTCAAATTTTCCTTTTGCGCAATATTGGTATCAAATAAAGCGAAATTTTTGAATTGTTTTTCTTTTCCAAAATACTAAAATTTTCTCAAATTATCGTATTTTTTGTAAAGACTCAAATTTATATAATTTCAAAATGCGTATCAAATGAAACGAAATTTTGCATGCATTTTTGCTTGATCACATAGTCTAATTTTTTTTTTTTGAAAGTTTGAAATTTTCACGAAATCGTCCAAATATTATCAAAATATCGCTTTTTCATTGAAATTTTAGTGTTTTCAAAAAATTTGATAATTTGTGAAAATGTTAGTATTGAAAAAAACTAACTTAATCCACCTATGTGGTTGGAGCCTTCCTCACTTATTACCAACAATTGCTGATATGATGGAATTGTACAAAAATTTCATCTATTTTTAAGATCCAGAATGAAAAAGTACGTACACTTAAGTGGCCATACCTCGAGACAGGGTTGCCAGATCATCAATGTTTTAAACTTGTTGGAAAGGTCTTTTGATAACCTAACCAACGATGGGTTGAATGGTGGATCCGGACATGGTTTACATACATTTAAGTGAGACCCGGCTTCAAAAAAGTTCATAAATGTCACTTAAGTGGCTATATCTCGAGACAGGGTTGCCAGATCTTCAATGTTTTGGACTCGTTGGAAAGGTCTTTTGATAACCTAACCAACAATGGGTCGGATGGTGGATCCGGACATAGTTTACATACATTTAAGTGAGATCCGGCTTCAAAAAAGTTCATAAATGTCACTTAAGTGGCCATATCTCGAGACAGGGTTGCCAGATCATCAATGTTTTAAACTCGTTGGAAAGGTCTTTTGATAACCTATCCAACGATGGGTTGAATGGTGGATCCGGACATAGTTTACATACATTTAAGTGAGATCCGGCTTCAAAAAAGTTCATAAATGTCACTTAAGTGGCCATATCTCGAGACAGGGTTGCCAGATCATCAATGTTTTAAACTCGTTGGAAAGGTCTTTTGATAACCTATCCAACGATGGGTTGAATGGTGGATCCGGACATAGTTTACATACATTTAAGTGAGATCCGGCTTCAAAAAAGTTCATAAATGTCACTTAAGTGGCCATATCTCGAGACAGGGTTGCCAGATCATCAATGTTTTAAACTCGTTGGAAAGGTCTTTTGATAACCTATCCAACGATGGGTTGAATGGTGGATCCGGACATAGTTTACATACATTTAAGTGAGATCCGGCTTCAAAAAAGTTCATAAATGTCACTTAAGTGGCCATATCTCGAGACAGGGTTGCCAGATCATCAATGTTTTAAACTCGTTGGAAAGGTCTTTTGATAACCTATCCAACGATGGGTTGAATGGTGGATCCGGACATAGTTTACATACATTTAAGTGAGATCCGGCTTCAAAAAAGTTCATAAATGTCACTTAAGTGGCCATATCTCGAGACAGGGTTGCCAGATCATCAATGTTTTAAACTCGTTGGAAAGGTCTTTTGATAACCTATCCGGACATAGTTTTCATACATTTAAGTGAGATCCGGCTTCAAAAAAGTTCATAAATATCACTTAAGTGGCCATATCTCGAGACAGGGTTGCCAGATCATCAATGTTTTGGACTCGTTGGAAAGGTTTTTTGATAACCTAACCAACGATGGGTCGGATGATGGACCCGGACATGGTTTACATACATTTAAGTGAGATCCGGATATATGTGAAAACACATTTTTATACATAACTTTTGAACTACTTATCGAAACTTCAAACAATTCAATAGCGATGTATGGGACCCTAAACCAAGTCGAATGCAACAGGTTCGGGTCAAATCGGTTCAGCCAGTGCCGAGAAACATGAGCTAGTTTGTTGGTCACATACATACATACACACACATACACACACACATACACACAGACATTTGTTCAGTTTTCGATTCTGAGTCGATATGTATACATGAAGGTGGGTCTACGTCGTTTTTATACAAAGTTCATTTTTAGAGCAGGATTATAGCCTTACCTCAGTGAGGAAGGCAAAACACTTGAAGTAATTGAAAATGCATTCAAAATTTCCCTTGGTTTGGTACCAGCATTGCAAATTATACAATTTTAGTATTTTCGCGTAAAAAACTGTATTTTGTGAAAAATTTAGCACTTAACACTAGTAAATCATAATTCATAAAAACTCTAGTAGTAGGCTAGATTAAGTGACTTCGTGAAAGAATAGAAAATGTACATTGAAAATTGATGAGTAAGAGATATACAAGATAAAAGAGTGAATGATAATATACAAATGAGATTCAAATGATCGAGGATAAGAGTTAGTGATTTATTGAGTAGGAGTTAATGTGAGAGTGAATACGCGACATAGAATTAATGAATGTAAATAAATTAATGAATGAGACAAAAAGAGTATGATACAATAATTAATTAGTGACTGACATTATTTGAGTGAGTGAACGAGAGACAGAAAGAATGAGGTACTATTACAAATTGTCAAGCAAATACTTACTTTGTTAGAGTAAAAATCATAAACTATTTTTTTACAAACTAATTGCCTCGAAATTTTGCTAAAAGCTTCGCCAAATTGACTTCTCCCAATTTAAGCCAAATATGCTCTGAAACTTCCATCCCACTAAAATCTTTAAAAAGCTTCCAGCAAAAAAAAACAAAATTGGCCAGACACACACCGTTTGCCAGCCATCGGCTGTTTCTTCAACCCAATCAATCAACATCAGGGCAAACAGCCAACCTGAAGGCCCCCCGTCTACAGTCTGTACGTAGCATCGGCTGTTCCAGCGTCCAGGTTAGGTTGGCTTCCCCAAAAATAGGCGGAAGCGGAAGCCGACAGAGCAAAAATCACTCCTGTAAATATGAGAGCTGTTCCTCAGACTCGACTTCCCGGCTTGATGAAAGGATAAATATAAAACTGCCAAGCCAAAGATCAATAGTGACGAGGGGGGGGGGGAAAGCTTGACAATCACAACGATTGAGTTCAGACGGGGGAAAACAAAATCTATTGTTTAAACAATGCCGCCGGAAAAGCTGCTTGCTTCGAAAACTGTTGATTTTGGCCCTCGTTTTTTTTTTTTTCATTCGTGATTCTGGCGCGGAAGTTCGATTTGGCGTGGTTTAAAGTGATAAAATATTTTGCTTCCGGACGGAACTTGGTGCGAACGTGGCGTTTGAAGTGCAGTAAACGAGAGTATTAACAGTCTGTTTGAAAATCGTAAAATTTATTATTGGGTGAATGAATTCAGTGAGCTTCAGCAAACCGAAGAATATTAAATGGTGGTTAAACTGGTGTATTTTGTGCTGGGATTTAAAATTGAATTTAATTTTAATAATTTATGTAGTTTAGTGATATTCAATTCAATAATTTACTGGTAGAATTCCAATTTCAAATCAGTTTTGAGTTTCACAATTATTTTGGAAATACAATTCCAAATCAAAAGTAAAACATCAACCTGAAATCACACGAAAACCAAAACCTCAAAAAAAAATAACCCTCACATGCCTTTAGACTTGCCAAAACCATATCATTTACTGTGATATCATTGTTACCAGGAACAACAACAAAAAAAAATCAACAAATGTACTGCCGACTCTCGGTGACAATTCCTTCATCCCTCGGAGGCAGACTTTTCCTGGGATTTCCCAGCTCAAAAGACCATCCGGGGGGAATGTGTATGAAATCCAAACCGGAACTCGAAGCGTCCAATAACACCGATTCTTATTATTTCCCTTTCTCCCTTCCGGGGACCATCGCTAACCGTATCGCTAACCGACCAAGAAGCAGCTTCTTTTTCCTTCTTCAATTGCACTCCTCTATCTGTGTGCGAGAGAAATAGTGGTGGTTGTGGTTGCGAAGGGGGGAGAGGGAGGGCAGTAAAACCAACAGACAACGACCGGAAACGGAAAGAGAGAAAAAAACTGGGAAAATCCTTTGTAGGAGGGGGAGAGTCCATAAAAGTCTCCATAAAAACAATGTTTATAGCAACTTGTGCCCTCGCAATGGACTACGCTTTGGCAACGGGAAGGGGGGGGGGGGGATGGTGAATGGTTTTGTGAGCCCCTCTTTTACAAGGCACGTGTGTGGTGTGTGGAGCTGTTTTAGAAAATTACAACTTGACACACTCTGGCGCTGTCTCGACTGTATCGGAAGTGCGGAAAGAACAATATGTAATTAAACACGAGCGAAACATAAACACTTCCGTTTGAAGCTGTTTAATAGTCTAGGACTCATATAAATGTGGGTTTTTGGAATTGAGCAATTGTTTACGATTTCAGGTTGATTGGTTGCAATTAATGTATGAAGTTGGTTAATTATGTTGTGAGAGAATAAACGATCCTAAACCCAGCTCTTTAAAAGTATACCCATAAAACCGGATGTTTCATTATGGTAAATAAATACCTAATTTCATTAGACATCAAATTAATATTTTTGAATAAATTATATGGAATAATCCTAGAATGAGTATTTTTCAACATTCCCCCCCCCCCCCTTCATCAAAGTTGGCCTGAATAATCAGAGGGCAAAAATAATATTTTTTCGTAAAACTTCAAAATTTTTATGAAAATTAAAGTTTTATCATCTAAAAAAAAGTTAAAATGCATTTTCTCGCATTTATAATCATATTAAGCATGTTTTAACTCCTTTGAAAACACTTAAAATTTTCATGAAATATAAATGTACAGTCCCACGAAAAGTTTTTTTTTGCGAATTATCAATATTTTCAAAACTACTGAGGTTGTTGCAAATATTTTTCAAAGTTTATGTTGCCCCCTTCAAAATTGGTTCAAAAATCATGGGAAAAAATATTTTTTCGAAAAACTTCAAAATTTTAATGAAAATAAAAGTCAATCAACTGAAAACAATCTAAAACGAATTTTTCTGCATTGATAATCATATTTAGCATATTTGGGCTGGATTTAAAATATTTTGAATTTTTAAGAAATTAAAATGTACAGCACCGCAAAAACTTTATTTTTGGCAAAAAAAATAAATTTTCGTCAATACTTAGATATTTTGGAAACTAATGATTGCAAAACAACTAAACAGGTGTATAATGCATTTTTAAACACTTTTTTTAACCTGATGTTGAAACCTAGGCTTGCAATTTCAATTCTTATATGTTTTGGTCAGAGCCGAGGAACATAAACTTCAAAAAATATTTGCAACGGCATTATTGTAATTTATTGTAATTTTTTGTATTTTTATGAAATTTTTTGTAATTTTTGTAATTTTTGTAGGGTACGTTATCCATTAGTGATCCCCTTTACTATAGTGGACCCTCTGAAGAGTTTTTCTAATCTAATCTAATCTAATCTAATCTAATCGAACACAAGCGCAGCCAGTCCGAAGAAAGCATCCGGGAAGAACTTATGGTTAGATTACGCCTCAAGTTCCTTCTTGTCATTATTGATGATTGCAGTACTTTCGAGAACCCCCATTAAAGCGGCCCGGCCTACTGAGTTGCATTAACCGCATGAGACAGATTCTATGAACGGATCCCACATTTCATAGAACCATCAGGGGAAGAAGAAGAAGCCGGGGACATACCGTACCAACCGGTTCGGGTTATTTATAGATTATAATGGTGTGTGGTGTGTAGGGGAATCGTTGGGGAAGGGGATTGTTGTATTATATAGTAAATGACCTTGTGACATTATTTCACCATTACGGATTATTTCACTCAAGGAGTATTAATCCATTGGTGGCCGAATGTCTAGAGCATCCGATTTCCAATCCAAAGGTGTGAGTTCGAATCCCACCTGATTCTATGCGTTTTTTGTTCATATTCAAAGTTCAATTACAGTCATAAAATTTCAAGGAGACCGGTCGGGAATCGAACCCTGAACCTTCCGCTTATGAGGCGGGAGCCGTAGCCATTAAGCCACGGGCCGGTCTTTAAAAACTTTAAAAACTTTAAAAACTTAAAAAAAATTAAACCCCTCTGAAAAATTCAATAAAATCACAATTTGAAGCATGGCGTTGTCTACAATTTTTTTATTTGGCATGTTCAGCATCATTTAGAACAATGTTGACTGACGTTGAATTGTCCTTTTCACCAAAATAAGTCTTTTGAGTTCTATTCTATGATTGAATTAACTATTCAATAAATTTTTGACTGATTTTTCCACTTCAGCAAGTTGAAATAATGTAATTTTAAGGAACTTTACTAAAATAAAGCGAAGAACTGCTCATTTTCGAGCAAAAATTATAGGACAACGAAAATCCAAACTTTTCCAAAAGTGGACCCCTGTTAATTTAACCTTCAAAAATGAGGAAAACTGTGTTTTTAAGCAATTGTTTCTCTTAAACATACAACAAATGCTTGTTGTTATCATCCTAAACGCATATTTTTTTAATTATGAGTATAAATTTAGCTGTTTTCATGTTAAAAGTACCAAAAATGCTGAAGCCGTAAGAATTTATAATTAATCAAAACCATAGTTTATTGTACTTAACTGAAGCATCATAATTGCAGTTTGAAATGATATTTTATAATAATAAATCAATAACATCACTTTAAAAAAAAACATGTGTGGTTTTATCAGCAACTGTAAACAAATCTATTGTTAAGTTTCGTTCAACCATTTATGGAAAAATTTGCTTCAAAATTACTTTTTTTTATTATTTTTATGTTTATATGGTTTTTGAATCGTTTTCTCTCATCTTTTTCGGAAATAAATGTGTTTAAATGTCTGTTTGGTTATTTTGTTGATTAAAAGAAAAAATTGCTAACAAAACATATATATTTATGATGAAAAGTGAGCAAAATCAATCTTTTATTTACTATATCTAACATTAGACCTACACCATGCATCAAAATGTCAAATATCGGGTAATTTTGGAATAAAAATAACAGTTTTCCTTTAGTGGACCCGGGTCCACAATCGGATAATAGACCTGGGTCCATTATAGGAAAAGGGGGTCCATAACAGGCAAAAATAAGGTTTTTTTTTCAAATGGCTATTTTTCTGCTTAAAAATATATAACTGATGAAACAAATAGTCAAAATTGTTCAAAAGACTTCAGATTTCATTGTTTTGTACAAAGAGTTATGAAAAGTGCTTAAAATATTGAAAATTTGTGAAAAATGTGAGCGGCTCTACTAGGGGGTTTTGTAATTTTTGTATTGTTTTTCGAAATTTTTTGTTTTTTTTTTTTTTTCGCAAATTTATGTTATTTTTTGTATTTTTTTGTAATTTTGTGTAATGTTTTGTAATGTTTTGTAATGTTTTGTAATGTTTTGTAACGTTTTATAATGTTTTGTAATGTTTTGTAAAGTTTTGTAATGTTTTGTAAAGTTTTGTAATGTTTTGTAATGTTATCTAATGTTTGGTAATGTTTTGTAATGTTTTGTAATGTTTTGTAATGTTTTGTAATGTTGTGTAATGTTTTGCAATGTTTTGCAATGTTTTGCAATGTTTTGTAATGTTTTGTAATGATTTGTAATGTTTTGTAATGTTTTGTAATGTTGTGTAATGTTTTGTAATGTTTTGTAATGTTTTGTTATTTTTGTCATTTTTGTCATTTTTGTCATATTAGTCATTTTTGTCATTTTTGTCATTTTTGTCATTTTTGTCATTTTGATCATTTTGATCATTTTGATCATTTTGATCATTTTGAACATTTTGATCATTTTTGTCATTTTTGTCATTTTGATCATTTTGATCATTTTGATCATTTTGATCATTTTGATCATTTTGATCATTTTGATCTTTTTGATCATTTTGATCATTTTGATCATTTTGATCATTTTGATCATTTTGATCATTTTGATCATTTTGATCATTTTGATCATTTTGATCGTTTTGATCATTTTGATCATTTTGATCATTTTGATCATTTTGATCATTTTGATCATTTTGATCATTTTGATCATTTTGATCATTTTGATCATTTTGATCATTTTGATCATTTTGATCATTTTGATCATTTTGATCATTTTGATCATTTTGATCATTTTGATCATTTTGATCATTTTGATCATTTTGATCATTTTGATCATTTTGATCATTTTGATCATTTTGATCATTTTGATCATCAATTCTGGTAAACTTTATTTGATAAATGTTCGACTGGTACTGAAAATAATTTCATTTTGCAATGTTTAACAGATAATAATATTACACAAAAGTTCCATTCCTAAAAAAACACATTATGCAACTGCAATCGATAGTCCTAACTTGATTCTAAGCCACTCTGGCACGATTCGTTAGCATCATCGTCGGTGTACCTCATCAAGTGTTTCCCAAATCTTCTCGGGGTAGTTCATCGAATGCTGGGAAATAAACTAAATGTGCTCCGGTCAGCACGTTGCAATTTCTCTTTTTGCCTTCCCCTTGGAATCGATCTGCTTGGCTTGGCTTGATTTGGCAGAATCCAGTTCATCTAAATCGAACATGTACTTGATTTGAGTATCGGCGTACGTTCAGAGCAGCAGTGGTGGTGGCGTGATTTTTTACGATTTTCTGGGCCCTGAAATTCGATTTACTTGCGGTTGCGGAGCTCTTCCAATTTCGGTCGCACTCAATCAAACTGATTTCGATTCGAAACGAGATTGATGGACTGCCATTTCTTTCTGGTTTCTTCAAGTGTGTGTGTGGTAAGGAATTGCTCCTTCTCTTCCGGTGCACGCGCGCAATTTCGATGATTACCGGTAATTAGCTTTTCCGGCACCACACACAAATCGGAAGTCATCACTTTGTTGGAGATGCGATGCTGCTGAGTTGGCGAGATTCTTTGTCACGGTAGAGGGGTGTACAAGTTTTGGCGGGAAACTTTCCTCCCTTGTTCAGGGATTGGCATTGTTTTGTACCTTAATATATGCTTTGCTGTTGGGTGCATATGTTTTGCTGCAGAAACTTGCCATGTTCTGGGCGAAATTTTCCGGCGAATGACATGGTGAGAAATGCAAAATAAACTTTTAATGAGAATTCTTCGGCGGAAAGTTTAGGATTTCAGAAGAGTGAAGAACGATGATGATGGTTGGGAATAAATTTAATATAATATTATTGAAGAGATTTTTGAATAAACTGAAGCTGAAATAAACAGCAATTCTTGTTAACAAAGTTGGCAAAAACCAAAGCACTCTTCAAAAACCACAATCTTTAACAAAAATGCCAAACATAAATTTCGAAACTACAAATAAATGAACAAATAGATATAAAAATACAAGCAAAAATTTTGAGAAAAATAAATCAGTATTTACTGTACCACTTCCAAACTGGTAAATAATACTAAAATATTGGCTAAGTTAACCAAAACATTAGTTCAGGGGTGTCCAACCTTTTGGCCCTGTGGGCCAGATCTGATTTTTCTGAAGCAGTGGCGGGCCGGAACTAATATTTGATAAAAGTTGAAAATGCAAAAAAAATCATAACATTATATTCATCAGATCATTTAAAAATAATCAAATAAAAAAAAATAGTATTGCAAATAAGATTCATTTATCTGGATTATAAGAAAGAATAACAAAGATACCTTTTGAAATTAAAATTATTATTATTTTTTTTTTTTTGCTTTATTGTGCAATTTTTTGCAAATATCTAACAAAATAGGGTATATGACCTTATTTTGGACCTAGTACCTATTTTGGACCTATTTTTATTTAATCGAGGTAGTTCATACTTTTAAAGTACGAATTCACTGAATCCAACCAACAGAAAGTGTAGGCAGGATCGTTTTGTATCTTACCTCTTCCAAAAATGTTAACATTTTTGATTATTTCCGCTTTTTTAGCCACTTTTTCCAACGCCATTCGAACTTTCTTTCATTTTCCTAGCACATCGATTAGGTCCAAAAATTCCGGCCTCGTTGCTTATCAGATTTGGCTCGCGACACCTTGATGATTTTTTCTGTTTTGCACTGACACCAAGCAATTTCGTCCGGTTTCCGAGCAATGTAACTGTTGTTTATTTAATTTTTTCTGGTTTTCCGTCACTAAACCATTGAAATAACTATTCTATTATCGAAAAAAAAACTCATTTCAAAATATTTTTTCAAATCAGCCGCGTTGGATCAGTTTTTTGAGCTACTTTGCCGTCGGTTCAAGGCTATCACCAACACATGCATAACAAGGTGTTGCCAGTTTTGTTTATAAATTTAATTCGATATTTCATTGAAATTGATTGAAATTTTTTAATTTAATATTTTGAATTGAATTTCTTTACTGTAATTATTTGAATGAAATCCAAGCTTTAAAAAGCAAATGATTAACAGAAACAATGAAAATATGTTTTTAAACGATAAAAATGCAAATTTATGCTAGAGATTTAGATGATTGTTAGGACCGATTTCAAAGTATCCCAAAATTTAAACTGATGTTGATTTATTTTTGTCTTAACATCATTATCACCAATTTAGCCGCATATATTTTTAATTTTTGCTTCATAAAATGCAAACTGGCTGCCCTGTTGGAATTGAAGGGGAAACGATTGACAAACCTAAAGGGTCTAGTTCATTAAATCGTCAGCTGTCACCGTGACAGGAGCTGTCAACATCGCTTACCAGAGGTTTTTGAAAAAGTCGCATGAATTAAATTTAAAAAATCTTGAGTTAGTTTAAAAAAGATCCTAAACGCTAGTTGTAAACAAATCAATTTTTCGATTAGTTTTCGATCAATTTACGAATTATTAATAAGAATTGGCCCTGTTGGTTATCACATCAAATCAAATCAAATCAAATCAATTTACGAATTATTAATAAGAAAACGCTTTGAATTATCATCTGCACGTCTTTTAAATGCTCTTTACTGGAAAACAAACAAAATTTGGTTTGGTTCAGAAAAAAAATCAAATATGTGTCGGAGATCGTGATGGCTTTTAAGACGTATTGCAAAGTAATCAGAGAAATATACATATAGGAAATATTTTTTTTGTAAGTTTTAACTAATTTTTGCATATTTATATATATATATAATTTTTAAAAATATAGGTATAACGATTTTTGTCACAATTGGTTGGTTTATAATAAATTACACTTTCAAATTTTACCGTGTCAATCATGTTAGAAACACAATTAAACCAGCTAGAAAAATAAAAATCTTCGAAAAAAAATAAGCATAAGAGGTTAATGCGATGTTAACATTATGAATTCTATGATTTGAGACATATAGCCGGGGTGACTTTGATAGGTTAGATATTTTCCGCAAAATGAAGAGTAAAAATTGAATACGTACGGAATGGTATGGAATCATACTGACCGTGGTAGAGAAGTGCTCAAAGTACCTCATGAACACCCTTTTCATGAAATTTTGAAAAGTTTAAAAAGTTAGTTAACTATAACTAAGAAAATGTTGATAAATAGCATTATTTTCATCTTCTCAACGTGTCATGATTTTTTCAATGAGCATGATTTTGAATCGTAAAACGGAATGCATTTTCGGATTCTTCGGACAATTTTCTACTAGGAAAAGGTAAAATAAGTATTATGAATATTATTAAATATTATTTGTTTATGAAACATAATTTTACAAAAATCTCATAATTTAAAGGCATTTCCAGTCAAACAAATTTCATATAAAATGTGAAAACTTTTGATTCATTCTTTAAATTAAGTTATACATGTAATATTAATCCATAATTTAATAAACAAAACTAGTTTCAACGAATTTCAGGCAAAGTTCTGAATTTTTAACAATATTACCTAAAATTTATATGTATTATATTAAAAAGCTTATAAACATAATTAACCAAGTATTGACATAAATGATTTTCTTAAAAATTATATCAGCAACCTAAGTGATGGTAAGTTCCAAGTAAAAATAATGTTTGAAAACCTCAAATCTGCTTTTAACAAGACAAACTATGACTATCAAAGGCACCCTGGTATTCAAACAAAGATTTTTTTCAAATATTACATTGTTTTTAAAGTGCAACATGTAGTTAAACTTTTTGACAAGCAACTGTAAAGTTTAACATGACAGATGAGAAAGTTTCACACCAAGTTACAAGCTATAATCTCCCTTTAAAATTTCTTGATTGTTTAATAATATTTGAACAAAAGCACTGCGTAAAATTTAGAACCTTTTTTCATTGTAACTTGTTATGTATCTGTGTCATTCATTTAATTTTAAGATAAGCTGTTTTTATTGCGAGTAATAACGGGTTGTCTTTTATGTTCTAATGCTTGAACAATTAGGTCGTAAGAATATGCAAATTGTAAAAAGGACAGAGACCTGCTAAAGATGCGTGAGTTTCCATTCAATATGATTAAAACACGTTTTCAAATTCAAATCTATTGTTTCATCATAACTGTTTTATTCTGAAATAAATATTTTCCAAATTATAATCGTGGATAGTCCCTTTGGTTTATCAAACCGAGTTTTTGTAAGTGTGCGTGTTGCCGCCGCACGCCGCAATTTGAGTTGTCCAAATTTAAACCAATCAGAGTGTGGGTCCAACATAGGTTCAGGGATGTCTCCAAAATACATTCAATAAGTCCAAAAAGCATCCAAAAAATGTTTTACTTTAAATGCTTATTAAAATGGAATGGTTGAATTATTTTAAATTTTCAATAGTACACTATGTTAAGCATAAATTAAGGCACAAAACAATCCTGAAACGAGCCAAATTAGTTAGACCGTTCCTGAGAACTATGCGAAATATGTTGACGCTTTGCATAGTAGGTCCAAAATAGGGCCATATACCCTATTATAAAATGATTTGAAACACACACAAAATTTAAAAAGTTTTTCTTAAAATTTCTTCAAACTATTGAAATTCAGTAAAACATTTTTTTTTGCTGTTTTGAGACATTTTCCAATAATTCAAAAATATTTGCAGCGAACTCCGTTATCTGCATAAATAATTTGCTTTTTAAGCTTATTCTTGAAAATATGTATTACTAAAAGGTTTTAAAAAAAACTACATCACTTTTTTCTTACTCATTTTATTAAAAATCAATTTGAATAAAATAGCTCAGAACAGAAAAACTAAAATTTTAACCAAACACATTCAAAATTGTTAGAAATTCAATATTAGAATTATTCTGTACAACAATCAAATTTGTTATCGTAAATTTAACAATTTAACTTTTTTCCTTGTTTTCAATTTAATTATTGATTTTGAAATCATCAATATAGAAATGATAAAAACTAAATTCAAACATAAAGAATGTTTGAATTTGAAATAAAGACATTGCTAAAGCATAAAATAACAGCCAAATGTTCTCAATTAATTTTTTGTGAAAATATGTGAAAATTTGATCTTAAGCTTATCTTTTAAAATCTAGACTCTAAATTTACTTATCGAATATTTCATTAACTGCTTTAAGGGCCATTGATAGAAATATTTTGAAATACAGTCACGGGTCGGATGAAATGGCTTCACGGGCCGGATCCGGCCCGCGGGCCGTACGTTGGGCAGGCCTGCATTAGTTGAATTACCAATTTCAAGCTATCTTATTTGGATTGTTGATTATTTAAATCTTTTAGAGATACGATTTTGTTTAATGAAAACTCAACTGAATCTTTTTTTGTAAATTCGCAGCCAAACCTAAACCTTGTAAAATCTGTAACTCACTCTCTTTTAACACGTCAAACGCCAACAGCTCAATTTACTACCGTTTTCACACTCTTACTACATCAATCCCATTTCTTCCTTCCAAAACGACCAAGAACGACCTTAATCAACTGTGCTCAATCTGCCGTGCACAAATCTGGTGTGTAAACATGAAAAAAAATAGCTAGTGTGTTCAAGAGTGTGTTATCCTCTTAATCCACTTCAGTTAGCATTCGATACAGCCAAATCCTGCCCTTAAAGGCAACGACAGCAGCAGGTGCCCTCCTTTGCCTCATTCAGCTGCTTTCTCGGTGTCGATCAAGGGTCTGCTCTCGACACTGAAGGGAAGACTGGCTTATGACCTGATGTTCGACATATGTGTGAGAAAGCATTTTCTCACCCTCGATTGGCTCAATTCAGCTCAGCGCTGGAAAAGCAGAAGATGATGCTTCTTTTAGTCGTTCGAATCCATCGAGACCGAAAGCAAGAAAAGTGAGAAAGAAAACAGAACAGGATTTGAGGTTGAGGTGTGGGAAAAGCTGGGAAAAGCGAGGGAACCAGTGAGGGGAGTTCTTTCCTGAAGAAGGATGACGACGGCGAAGACTACGACGAGCTAAAGGTTGAGGAGGTGAGAAAAGGCTTTCGGTAAATCGTGTGAATGGTGATCCAGTTGCCTTATGAACCCAGGCACAGTGGCTCTTTTGAATGTTGGCAAATGTCAACGAAATGCACTTAAACAAACAAACAAAAATTACAAAAACATGCCCAATTTAGGGAAAAAATAGATTTAAAACACATTGGTATAGTTTCATGAAATCAAACTAGGAAACCGACACAAAATGTAGTTCTGTCTTAAATTTACCAAATCAAATAAAAATTTGGTTGAATTAGGTGAAATACTAGCTAATTATACCAATTTCAAATTGTTAAAATAGCAGACCCTGATTGTTACTTTTTTGTGTGTTTTTTTAAATAATCGTCATAATAACAAAATAATTCAGGTAATTTAGGTCATTTAAGTAATTTAGGTCATTTAGGTCATTTAGGTCATTTAAGTCATTTAAGTCATTTAGGTCACTTAGGTCATTGAGGTCATTTATGTCATTTAGGTCATTCAGGTCATTTAGGTCATTTGGGTCAATTAGGTCATTTAGGTCTTTTAGGTCATTTAGGTATTTAAGGTCATTTAGATCATTAAGGTCATTTCGTTCTTTTGGGTCATTTAGGTAATTTTGGTCATTTTGGTCATTTGGGTCACTTTATTCGTTTTGTCATTTGAGTTATTTGGGTAATTTGGGTAACTTATTTTTGTCAATTTTGTCAATTTTGTCAATTTTGTCAAGGGTTTCCAGCAAGGCCTCAGACTGGCAAGTAATTAATAATTACTTTGATTTTCAGCTGGTAATTAGGTAATTCTTTAATTACTAAGTAATTAATGGTAATTAGGGTAATTTAAAGTAATTAATTGGTAATTAAAGTTATTTTTGAGTAATTACAGTAATTGATTTTTTTGAATTGTACTTTTATAACGAAACTACTTACTTTTTATATAATCTACAAGCCTTACCCGACAAACTTCGTCTTGCCTTTTTTCTTGACGTTTTTAGTTTTTTTACTTGTTCAGCCTCCTGTGATCAAAATTTGATTTCTACGTAAATTTTCCCATACAATCTGCAGATGCTCCGGAATCGGTCCAGAGTGGCCAAAGTGGCAATTTTTTAGCATATAAACCTTCCTTGAGCTTACACGAACCTACTGCAACAAAAGCACCTCGATCCGACGTTCCGTGTTCAACTGATTCGCGTTCGAACAAAACCATCGAAATTTTTATATATATAGAAGATTATAACAGAATCTTATTGATTTCAAGAGTGAAACACAAAGATTACAAAAACTGATTCTGTATGTAGAAGGCCTTATTCACCATAATTCTCTCCTAAAATTTATTTTTATCATGTTGTTTATCGAACTAATTAACAACGAAAGGCCATGATATATTACCCAGTGAAAAATGTTTTGTGAATCCTAAATCTATTCATTTTTATTAAGTTATTATAAAAATATTTTTTTTTGCAAGAACTACATAAGAATCGATTAATTTTTATGCTTTTCCTTCTAATACGCAGTCAAAATTATTTGAAGTTTTTGTGGATTAAATTTTTAAAACCAAAATGTACTTAATTATCCTTGAAATAAACAAAGTTTTCAAGTGATGGCCATTTAAAAATCAATAATAGTAAAAATATGTTTTTTTTTAAATATTTTTTCATCATCTGCAGAAATTGACAGTCAGAAATATCTCTCTATTGAGAGATTAGCTATTTTCCCGAAAAATTTCCAAATATTTTTGACACAAATGTTTCAATGGTAAAAATAAAACTCAGTGAAATTAAAATCGATTAATATTCAGATGCAATTGAATCCAATGTTAATGTCACGTTCCACATTATCTGTATTTTCAGTAACAGATTTTTTAAATTTGCTTGAGTAAAAAAATGCAAAGTAATGTCAAACCAATGTTTGAAAAACGTTTTAAAACTTAACGTTATTTTGATGAATTTCACAATTCTCAAGAAGAGCCGCTGCAAATATTTGTCAAAGTTTTTGTTTAGCTCAAATAATCAGGGGGCCTTTTGTACAACAAATTCTATATATTAATGGCATTCGACTTTGGAAGCTGAAAAAATTATTAAATTCATATATTGAAGTAAAACAGTACAATTTTTTTTGCTTTTATGACAAACATGACTTTAAAAACGTAAGTCAATTTAAATAATCTTCATTTGCAATTGATTGATAAGGGTTCGGTTGATTGAAACGTTAAACATAATAAAATTTCGAATCAGATAATGAACAGGTTAAATTGGCCATTAAACAATTATTATTGTTCATATCCAGATATTTTTTTAAAGGTCCTATAAGCTATTGTCAGGGTTGTTAAAATATCAAAGTATCAGCTCTCAGCAACTACAATTATCTCGCCTGAATATTCATGCCTCAAATACAACTGCTCTTCTCTCTTCATTGAAACTCTCAGCGCCGAACATAGCCGAACACGTTTTCGTGTTTACCCACTCGCGATTGACATTTTCCTTTTCTCTCTCATTCCCGCTTCCACGATCATGCTACCGCAACAGAGTTTAACCACAAAAGCCGCCACAAAACCAATTTCGCAAACGCAGTTTAACAGGACGTCATGCGTGGTCGGCTCCTAATCGCCATCTCACGTTCTCTAATTGTAGTTTTCGGAGAGATTGAGAGACTCAGCGGTGAGAGCGCATAGTCGAGGAAAAGGGGAGGAGTGATAGAGAGAGAATGACATCGCTGGGAATCACGAGACACAAGAAGAGATCTCACAAGCTACAGTGACGGCCGCTATACTCTCGGATATTTTTGGTGCAGAGATAATCTATTGATAGCTTTTTTATCACTCATTTGCAACACTGGCTATTGTGTTTCATATGTTTATAAGACCTTTTAAAAAAACTCTAGATATCAATTGAGCTACTTATTTTTAGCCGAATATTTTTTAATTAAATACGAATGTCAATTTTATAATAAAATAAAAAAGTCCAAATTTCAAACCAATTAACTCGCTGTAGGATATAATGTAAACATCACTCAAAGTTTCAGCGCCCTCTAATTGGGGACATTTTTGACGTTTAATCGTCTATATCTATTTTCAATAAAAATTATACGTGAAAAAACAAAGTAAACAGAATAATTTTTGAAAGAATTATCAAATGATCTATTTTGAATAATTTAGTTTAGAACCGTACAAATGAATACTTAAATATAAATAAAATGTTTTTTTTTTCGTAGTGAAAAGTA